>NW_019942528.1:1215426-1245066 GCF_002910315.2 Salvelinus sp. IW2-2015 | reverse complement strand
AAACACGACAGGCGGAACAAGGACACAGGAACAGCAAACATCAAACAAGAATCCGACAAAGACAGGAGCGGAAAACAGAGGGAGAAATAGGGACTCTAATCAGAGGCATAGACACCTGCTCACACGCAGCATCTGAAGAAGGCAGAGAACACGACAGGGCGGAACAAGGACACAGGAACAGCAAACATCAAACAAGAATCCGACAAGGACAGGAGCGGAAAACAGAGGGAGAAATAGGGACTCTAATCAGAGGGCAAAATAGGGGACAGGTGTGAAAGAGTAAATGAGGTCGTAGGGAGAATGAGAAACAGCTGGGAGCAGGAACGGAACGATAGAGAGAGAGAAAGAGAAAGAACCTAATAAGACCAGCAGAGGGAAGCACAGGGACAAGACATGATCAAAGACAAAACATGACAAAAAATGCTAACAAGGCCTTTGCTGGCCGCATGTGAAGAGGGGCACAACATTGCATTGATCCGAGGTATTGGGGGAGACTTTAGTGTGGTTTTAATCTCCCACTGCTATATATTCTCCCCTCCAAAACAGGCTTGACGTTTTAATATGTGGATCTTTCATTGTGGACTACATTTTGTTCCACACTTTATACATTCTTGGCAAACAGTGCCCCCCCCTCGGGTTGCCGTTGGCAACAGAGGCCACTCTCAATTTAGGCGGCAATATTCTAAAGCTTCTTACTTTACCGTATTTATAATTCAAAATGAAAACACTTAAAAACTGGTTACGCTGAAACCAGGCCCCTGTGGTGTCACATGAAAACTATTGGAGTTTTCTCGTGCGGAATTCACTGAGGGGCCTCGGCTGGATTTTTCTGCTATACTTTTGGAAAATAACATCAAAACAAAGGCATAAAAGTGATGGCAACGATTGAAAGAATAGAGTATAAAAGTTTACAAAGATCATAGCTGCCACACCAGTATTAATAGCAGTGCCTTGAGTGAGTGTTAGAATCCTGCTGCTGCCTTGGGCACTTGCCACACACACACACACACACACAAACAAAGAAACACACACACACTGTCTCTCACTCGCACACACACAGTTACGCTGCTTCAAAACCACCACACATCATTTGTTAACTCATTCTCTCTCTTATGTTAAAGGGGAAGTTCACCCCAAAACCCTTCTGGGGCCTTTATAACACTTGCCTGGACTTCAGTCAGTACCCCAGACAGTGTTTAGGTCCATTGCTTGAGTATTTCAAAAAAAWATATATATATCAAAATGCTTCATTTCCGATTACCTCAGTCTGTGTCTCTACTTACTGTTGAGAGTTAGAATAGTAGGATACACAAGGTGCTAATTTCGAAATCTTGTTATGCCAGTCACTGACAGTCACTAACACAGTCACTTAGCACGTCAGCCCAAAAAATTATATTGAAAAATTAGTCTAGCCAACTATCTAAACTTGTAGTAATCATGGTTGAATTACAGACCGGGGGGGGCCACATTGACTTTGTTAGTCACACTCAATCAGATATTAAATTAAAAACTGCAAACATTTCTCTCTACCCTTTGACAAAATGTGTAGAATTGCAGGAAATTAGCTGTAAAACCAACTAAATTTAACTTAGGTCCCCCAAAAGTCTAGGGCTGGCTGGATGTGGGTATGCAGACTTGCGAGCCATTGTGGCCCCTCATGATGAGTTCGGATTTTTTTTGTGGCCCCCACGCCCATCAAAGTTGCCCATCCCTGTTCAAGAAGATTTTAATACATCAGGTTGTGTCAAAGTTCAGTATGAAGGCTTTGGAAAAACAATTGTTATTATCCTTGAATAACAATGTTAGTCTGATCTATAATAATGTGCTATTTTGATAGTTTATTTTAGCATTGTAACTTATTTTGAACATAATGTCGCTACTACTGTCTCTTTCTACCGAAAAGAGCTTCTGGACATCAGAACAGCGACTACTCACCTCGAACTGGACAAATACTTTTTCTTTAATGAGTCCGACGCGAAGGATATACTGCTTCACCGAGACCAGAACCAAATCCCAGTCATTCGCATGAAGAAAAGACAGAAATACAGTGGGCGGAGGTTGGGGTGCCTTGTGAGAATTTGTTGGCGAGTGGGTAAACCGCCTCTACCATCCGTTCTATTGGCCAACGTGCAATCACTAGAAAATAAACCGGAAAATAAACTACGATCAAGACTATCCTACCAACGGGACATAAAAACTGTGGTATCTTAAGTTTCACAGAGTTGTGGCTGAACGACGACACGGATAATATAGAGCTGGCTGGGTTTTCCTTGCTTCGGCCAGACAGAGCAGCTACGTCTGGTAAGACGAGGGGTGGGGGTTTGTCTATTTGTCAATAACAGCTGGTGCTCGATGTCTAATATTAAAGAAGTCTCGAGGTATTGCTCGCCTGAGGTAGAGTAGCTCATGAGAAGCTGCAGACCACACTACCTATCAAGAGAATTTTCATCTATATTATTCGTAGCCATCTATTTACCACCACAAACCGATGCTGGCACTAAGACCAAACTCAATGAGCTGTATAAGGCCATAAGCAAACATGAAAATGCTAATCCAGAAGTGGCGCTCCTAGTGGACTTTAATGCAGGTACTTTAATGCAGGTAAACTTAAATCAATTTTTCCTCATTTCTACCAGCATGTCACATGTGCAACCCGAGAAAAAAAAAACTCTAGACCACCTTTACTCTACAGACAGAGACGCATACAATTTTTAAATTTTATTTAACCTTTATTTAACTAGGAAAGTCAATTAAGAACAAATTCTTATTTACAATGACGGCCTACACCGGCCACACCCGGACGACGCTGGGCCAATTTTGCGCCGCACCATTGGGACTCCTAATCATGGTCGTCTGTGATACAGCCTGGAATCGAACCAGGGTGTCTGTAGTGACGCCTCTAGCACAGATGCAGTGCCTTAGACCGCTGCGCCACTCAGGAGTAAGTGGCGCAGCGTCGTCCGGGTTTGGCTGTCATTGAAAATAAGAATTTGTTCTTAACTGACCGAGTCAGACCGAGTCTGTAATACCTACATTTTCAATCAGACCACCATAGTCCCTGTGCCCAAGAAAGCGAAGGTAACCTGCCTAAATGACTATCGCCCATAGCACTCACATTGGTAGCTATAAAATGCTTTGAAAGGCCGGTCATACAAAGCTTTCCCTCGCACTCCATTTGGCAATATGACCATAATTATATCCTCCTGATTCCTGCTTACAAGCAAAAACTAAAGCAGGAAGAACCAGTGACTCACTCAATACGGAAGTGGTCAGATGACACGGATGCTACGCTACAGGACTGTTTTGCTAGAACAGACTGGAATATGTCCTCGGATTCATCCAACTGCATTGAGAAGTCTACCACCTCAGTCACCGGCTTCATCAATTAGTGCATTGACGACATCATCCCTACAGTGAACGTACGTACATATCCGAACCAGAAGCCATAGATTACAGGCTAAAGGCTTGAGCTGCAGCTTTCAAGGAGTGAGACACTAATCTGGACGCTTACAAGAAATCCCACTATGCCCTCAGATGAACCATCAAACAGGCAAAGTGTCAATACAGGACTAAGATTGAATCCTACTGCACCGGCTCTGATGCTCGTTGGATGTGGCAGGGCTTGCAAATTATTGCGGACTGCAGAGACAATCTCAATTGCTCTCCACACTGCCCTTGGACAAAATGTGAGAATGCTGTTCATTGACTACAGCTCAGCGTTTAACACCAGAGTGCCCACAAAACTCATCACTAAGTTAAGGACCCTGGGACTAAACACCTCCCTCTGCAATTGGATTCTGGACTTCTTTCAGAGGTGCGTGCTTAGTCCCCTCCAACACCATCTTTAAGTTTGCTGACGACACAACAGTGGTAGGCCTGATCACCGACAACAATGAGAAAGCCTATAGGGAGGAGGTCAGATACCTGGCAGTGTGGTGCTCATGGACAACAGGAAAAGGAGGGCCGAACACGCCCCCATTCACATCGACGGGGTTGTAGTGGAGCAGGTCGAAAAGTTCCTCGGTGTCCACATTACCAACAAACTATCATGGTCCAAACACAACGAGACAGGTTCTGCCAGAACCTCAAAAAGTTCTACAGCTGCACCATCGAGAGCATCACCGCCTGGCATGGCAACTGCTCAGCATCTGACCGTAAGGCGCTACAGAGGGTGATGCATACGGCCCAGTACATCACTGGGGCCAAGCTTCCTGCCAAACAGGACCTATATACTAGGCGTGTCACAGGAAGGCCCAAAAAATAGTCAGACTCCAGTTACCCAAGTCATAGACTGTTCCCTCTGTTACCGCACGGCAAGTGGTACCAGAGCTCCACGTCTAGGTCCAAAAGGCTGCTAAACAGCTTCTACCCCCAAGACTGCTGAACAATTAATCCATAGGCCAGCCGGACTATTTACATTGACCCACCACCCATTTGTTTTTACACTGCTGCTACTCTCTGTGTATTATACAGTTGAAGTCGGAAGTTTACATACACCATAGCCAAATACATTTAAACTCAGTTTTTCACAATTCCTGACATTTAATCCTTGTAAAAATTCCATCTTAGGTCAGTTAGGATCACCACTTTATTTTAAGAATGTGAAATGTCAGAATAATAGTAGAGAGAATGATTTATTTCAGCTTTTATTTATTTCATCACATTCCCCATGGGTCAGAAGTTTACATACACTCAATTAGTATTTGGTAGCATTGCCTGTAATTGTTTAACTTGGGTCAAACGTTTTGGGTAGCCTTCCACAAGCTTTCCACAATAAGTTGGGTGAATTTTGGCCCATTCCTCCTGTCAGAGCTGGTGTAACTGAGTCAGGTTTGTAGGCTCCTTGCTCGTACACGTATTTTCAGTTCTGCCAACAAATTTTCTATATGGTTGAGGTCAGGGCTTTGTGATGGCCACTCCAATACCTTGACTCTAAATTCCTGACTGATGTCTTGAGATGTTGCTTCAATATATCCACATAATTTTCCTACCTCATGATGCCATCTATTTTGTGAAGTGCACCAGTCCCTCCTGCATCAAAGCACCCCACAACATGATGCTGCCACCCCCGTGCTTCAAAGTTGGGATGGTTTTCTTCGGCTTGCAAGCCTCCCCCTTTATCCTCCAAACATAACGATGGTCATTATGGCCAAACAGTTCTATTTTTGTTTCATCAGACCAGAGGACATTTCTCCAAAAACTACGATCTTTGTCCCCATGTGCAGTTGCAAACCGTAGTCTGTCTTTTTTATGGCGGTTTTGGAGAAGTGGCTTCTTCCTTGCTGAGTGGCCTTTCAGGTTATGTCTATATTGGACTCATTTACTGTAGATATAGATACTCTTGTATCTGTTTCCTCCAGCATCTTCACAAGGTCCTTGTTCTGGGAATGATTCGCAATTTTCGCACCAAAGTACGTTAATCTCTAGGAAACAGAGCGCGTCTCCTTCCTGAGCGGTATAACGGCTGCGTGGTGCCATTGTCACATTCGTCGTAACATTGAAGAGAGGAGGACCAAGGCGCAGCGTGAAATGAATACATATTTAATAAACGAAGACGAAGAACACTTGACAAACTATACAAAACAACAAATGAACGTGAAGCTATATAACAAATAGTGCTGACACTAAACACTACACATAGACAATCACCCACGAACTACCTAATGAATATGGCTGCCTAAATATGGTTCCCAATCAGAGACAACGATAGACAGCTGTCTCTAATTGAGAACCAATCTAGGCAACCATAGACATACATACGCCTAGACTGAACACTGCCCCATAAACATACAAAAACCCCTAGACAATACAAAACACATACATCCCCCATGTCACACCCTGACCTAACTAAAATAATAAAGAAAACAAAGATAACTAAGGCCAGGGTGTGACACCCATGGTGTTTATACTTGCGTACTATTGTTTGTACAGATGAACGTGGTACCTTCGGGCATTTGGAAATTGCTCCCAGGGATGAACCAGACTTCTGGAGGTCTACATTTTTTTTCTGAGGTCTTGGCTGATTTCTTTTGATTTTCCCATGATGTCAAGCAAATAGGCACTGCGTTTGAAGGTAGGCCTTGAAATACATCCACATGTACACCTCCAATTGACTCAAATGATGTCAATTAGCCTATCAGAAGCTTCTAAAGCCATTTTCTGGAATTTTCCAAGCTGTTTAAAGGCACAGTCAACTTACTGTATGTAAACTTCTGACCCACTGGAATTGTGATACAGTGAATTATAGGTGAAATAATCTATCTGTAGGGCCCCCCGAGCGGGCAATGGTCTACGACACTGCATTGTAGTGCTAGCTGTGCCACTAGAGATTCTGGGTTCGAGGCCAGGTTCTGTCGCAGCTGGCCGCGACCGGGAGGCCCATGGGGCGGCGCACATTTGGCCCAGCGTCGTCCGGGTTAGGGAGGGTTTTGCCGGCAGGGATATCCTTGTTTCATGGCGCACTAGCGACTCCTGCGACTCCGGGCGCAGTGCATGCTGACACTGTCGCCAGGTGTACAGTGTTTCCTCTGACACATTGGTGCAGCTGGCTTCCGGGTTGGATGGGCATTGTGTCAAGAAGCAATGTGGCTTGGTTGGGTTGTGTTTCGAAGGACGCATGGCTCTTGACCTTCTCCTCTCCCGAGTCCGTACGAGAGTTGCAGCGATGAGACAAGACTGTAACTACCACCAATTGGATACCACGAAATTGGGGAGAAAAATGGGTGAAAAAAAAGAAAATATAAATAATCTGTCTGTAAACAATTGTTGGGAAAATTACTTGTGTCATGCACGAAGTAGATGTCTTAACCGACTTGCCAAAACTATAGTTTGTTAACAAGAAATTTGTGGAGTAGTTGAAAAATTAGTTTTAATGACTCAAACCTAAGTGTATGTAAACTTCTGACTTCAACTGTATATGCATACAGTAGTCACTTTACTCCTACCTACATGTACAAATTACCTCAATTTACCTGTACCCCTGCACATTGACTCGGTACCGGTACCCCCTGTATATAGCCTCGTTATTGTTATTTAGTGTTACTTTTTATTACATTTTTTATTTTAGTTTATTTACTAAATATTTTCTTGAACTGCATTTTTTGTTAAGGGCTTGTAAGCAAGCATTTCACGGAAAAGTCTACACCTGTTGTATTCGGAGCATGTTACAAATAAAATGATCTATATACAGTGGGGAGAACAAGTATTTGATACACTGATGATTTTGCAGGTTTTCCTACTTACAAAGCATGTAGAGGTCTGTAATTTTAGAAAAGAAAATCTTTGGAGGGAGCCGAAAGTCCGTATTGCCCAGCGACAGCCCCGAAACCTGAAGGATCTGGAGAAGGTCTGTATGGAGGAGTGGGCCAAAATCCCTGCTGCAGTGTGTGCAAACCTGGTCAAGAACTACAGGAAACGTATGATCTCTGTAATTGCAAACTAAGGTTTCTGTACCAAATATTAAGTTCTGCTTTTCTGATGTATCAAATACTTATGTCATGCAATAAAATGCAAATTAATTACTTAAAAATCATACAATGTGATTTTCTGGACTTTTGTTTTAGATTCCGTCTCTCACAGTTGAAGTGTACCTATGATAAAAATGACAGACCTCTACATGCTTTGTAAGTAGGAAAACCTGCAAAATCGGCAGTGTATCAAATACTTGTTCTCCCCACTGTATATGATCTATCTTTCTGTAAGTTAGTGATTGGCAATGCAAAAAAAAAAAAAGTGAATCCATTCATTCAAACCATTCAATTAGATGAATTGAATGCGATACTTTTCAGGTTTTTGAGTTCTGAAGCTTTCCGGTTGGTTTTGTGATACTCAAATGTGTCCGATTACTGTCTTACTTTATCATTTGTGTGTAGATTCGCAGAAGTGATTTTCTTAGCATATTTATGCAACAGGAGACTGCCAAGGTTAAGCTTAAAGTAACAAACCAATGCTTTCCCAGAAATATAGAAAAATTACACCTTTGATCTTTCCCTCATGTTCTTTCCTCAGTCTACTCCCGGTGGAGGCCTCACGGTCATGCCAAAAGGCGTCGGCCATTACATATTTCTCTGGAGAAGACAGTTACCAAGAAAAGAGAAGCATCAATGCATCTGGCACTGGATAGAGATGAGATAAGAGTGAGAGACCTTCCACCAAAATCATTTCAAACCAATGAGACAATCCATTCGCTCCAAGCCAAAATGGTGGTCTGCTCTTGCTAAAGCTAATGTTATCCCAACGTTTTGTTTGGGCGGATGTGGAAATGCTCGAAAGCAATAATCGCAAAGATCTCAAACATAACTCAATTATTTGCAAAGCAATATTTTTGCAGTTTTGCATGTGAATATCACATTTATATCTGTTTTCACATATTGAGGTTAAATTTCACACATGAAACCATATTTTCACATGTATTAAATTGACATGTTAACATCACATTTTCATGTCAGGAGAATGACATGTTTTCACCTTCACCTTGCACAAATTTGTGAAATTTGTAGATTCACATGTTAAAAGCTTTCATATGTGAAAATCAGATATGCAGTTTCACAGGAAAAACATTCACATGTCAAAATGTCACTTTCATATATGGAACTGCAAGTTTACATGTGAAAATCAATAACGTGAAAATGTGATTCGACATAGAATTGCATTTTTATATGTCAAAAACCTCCACGTGATTGTTTTTCATATGTGAACTTGCAATTCCATATGTGAAAGTGAAGATCTAAATTGCAGTTTCACATGTAAGAACACTCCAACTGTGAAAATGTAACTTGCACATGTGGAATTGCAGATTCACATGTGGGGTTGAATTTTTTTTATTCTCCTCACATGTGAAAAGATGGTGTTAACATGTTGCAATAGCAATGTTTCCACTGGTGGAATTAGGGTGACCACATCTAAAATGCCCACATGCGGGTCAAGGGAACAATTTTGCTGGACATTCGGAACACTGGACAGAATACATTTTTGGGGGGCAGGTAAATGAATTGAATCACGTTCAACTTTACCAACAAATTAATAATGGATTTATATTTGATTGTGTATATTCTCAATGGGATTTATTAAAATAGACCCACCCACATCTGGACACCACTACCACTTGTTCACGGCATGTCGACATGCGCAAGGGAGGTATAACAGGTGTACAGTGGTTCCTCCTTTAAAAGTTGCGAGCTTACACCGTGGGACTTAGAGGTATCCAGCGTCACGGCTTCATTGCTCCAGACCACTTCAAGGGAGAGTTAGAGCACTCATTATGCATTTGGGTCCCAAGGTTTTCATATGACCAATCATATCGAGTGGTTCTAATGACAAAGTGAGCCATCTGTCGCTGGTGACTTTCTTCAGCAAAGATGGCTGACAAAACACTACGGTGGAAGCAAATGTAAGTAATTATAACAAGTCAAGCAAAAAATGTACAATTGAGAGGAATATGTTAGTTAATGTAGAGAAAAATTATTGTGCATATTCTATTGTCAAGTTCATTTACGAAAATCGCTATTTAGCAAGTTAGCTGACTAGCTAACATTAGCCAGCTAACTAGCTAGTGTCATGACATGAGTATGAAATTGTAAATTCGTGTTGTTTAATGTTTTAGGGACTCCTGAGAAAACCAGCGAACCAGGATGTCGTCTTGTGGATGTAAAGAATCTAGCTAGCTGAAGCATTTACTGCAAATTGAATGTACAATTGTGTTAGCTTGCCTTGCTTATATTTCCCATGCAATGCAGCTGAAGTAACATAGCTAGCTAACTATTTATTTGCTTATTGTGTAGTGGAGGATAAAAATAACTGTATGCCTATGGATGTGTAGCTAGCTAGAGTATGTAGCCGATTTGTGTATGGACCCTAAAACGTTTGGTATGAATATTAGTTCAGAACCTATGAACCTCAGCTATGCTAGTTGTTGTATCGACTTAAAGTCTGAATTGCATTAATAAAGCCTATGGATAGAGTAGAATATAATAACTTTATTGTGCCAAGGATACACTACCATTCAAAAGTTTGGGGCCACTTAGAAATGTCCATGTTTTTGAAAGAAAAGCACATTTTTTGGTCCATTAAAATAACATCAAATTCATCAGAAATACAGTGTAGATGTTGTAAATGACTATTGTAGCTGGAAACGGGATATTTTTTATGAAATATTTAACTATAGGCATACAGAGGCCAACCATTACTCCTGTGTTCCAGTGGCACGTTGTGTTAGCTAATCCAAGTTCATCATTTTAAAAGGCTAATTGATCATTAGAAAACCCTTTTGCAATTATGTTAGCACAGATGAAAACTGTTATGCTGATTAAAGAAGCAAAAAACTGTCTTTCTTTAGACTAGTTGAGTATCTGGAGCGTCAGCATTTGTGGGTTCGATTACAGGCTCAAAATGGCCAGAAACAAAGCACTTTCTTCTGAAACTCGTCAGTCTATTCTTGTTCTGAGAAATGAAGGCTATTCCATGCGTGAAATTGCCAAGAATTTGAAGATCTCGTACAGCGCTGTGTACTACTCCCTTCACAAAACAGAGCAAACTGTCTCTAACCAGAATAGAAATAGGAGTGGGAGGCCCCGGTGCACTACTGGGCAAGAGGACAAGTACATTATAGTGTCTAGTTTGAGAAACAGACACCTCACAAGTACTCAACTGGCAGCTTCATTAAATAGTACCCGCAAAACACCAGTAATGCATCAACAGTGAAGAGGCGACTCCGGGATGCTGGCCTTCTAGGCAGAGTTCCTCTGTCCAGTGCCTGTGTTCTTTGGCCCATCTTAAACTTTTTTTTTTATTGGCCAGTCTGAGAGATGGCTTTTTCTTTGCAAGATATGGCTTTTCCTTTGAAACTCTGCCTAAAAGGCCAGCATCCCGGAGTCATCTCTTCACTGTTGACGTTGAGACTGGTGTTTTTTCCGTTTACAGCTACAATAGTCATTTACAACATGAACTATGTCTACACTATATTTCTGATCAATTTGATGTTATTTTGATGGACAAAAAATGAGAATTTCTTTCAAAAACAAGGACATTTCTAAGTGACCCCAAACTTTTGAATGGTAGTGTACATGTACTGTAGTTATTACCACGCATGAGATCCCCACATTGTAGCCTGTACATTGAATATATTCACTGATCATGTATTCTTCCTTGGCAAATAAAGGTGCGGTTCAGGTATGAATCTCTGTGAGACATTCTTTTTCAGTCATATCCAATAGCAGGTGTATCAAACTCCATTCTTTGAATGATGCTGTGCCTGCATGTAAACTCAGCAAAAAAAGAAACGTCCCTTTTTCAGGACCCTGTCTTCCAAAGATAATTCGTAAAAATCCAAATAACTTCACAGATCTTTATTGTAAAGGGTTTAAACACTGTATCCCATGCTTGTTCAATGAAACATAAACAAATAAAGAACATGCACCTGTGGAACGATCGTTAAGACACTAACAGCTTGGAGACGGTAGGCAATTAATGTCACAGTTATGAAAACTTAGGACACTAAAGAGGCCTTTCTACTGACTCTGAAAAACACCAAAAGAAAGATGCCCAGGGTCCCTGCTCATCTGCGTGAACGTGCCTTAATACATGCTGCAAGGAGGCATGAGGACTGCAGATGTGGCCAGGGCAATAAATTGCAATGTCCCTACTGTGAGACGCCTAAGACAGCGCTACAGGGAGACAAGACGGACAGCTGATCGCCCTCGCAGTGGCAGACCACATATAACAACACCTGCACAGGATCGGTACATCCGAACATCACACCTGCGGGACAGGTACAGGATGGCAACAACAACTACCCGAGTTACACCAGGAACCCCCAATCCCTCCATCAGTGCTCAGATTATCTGCAATAGGCTGAGAGAGGCTGGACTGAGGGCTTGTAGGCCTGTTGTAAGGCAGGTCCTCACCAGACATCACCGGCAACATCGCCTATGGGCACAAACCCACTGTTGCTGGATCAGACAGGATTGGCAAAAAGTGCTCTTCACTGACGAGTCGCGGTTTTGTCTCACCAGGGGTGATGGTCGGATTCGCGTTTATCGTCGAAGGAATGAGCGTTACACCGAGGCCTGTACTCTGGAGCGGGATCGATTTGGAGGTGGAGGGTCCGTCATGGTCTGGGGCGGTGTGTCACAGCATCATCGGACTGAGCTTGTTGTCATTGCAGGCAATCTCAATGCTGTGCGTTACAGGGAAGACATCATCCTCCCTCACGTGGTACCCTTCCTGCAGGCTCATCCTGACATGACCCTCCAGCATGACAATGCCACCAGCCATACTGCTCGTTCTGTGCGGGATTTCCTGCAAGACAGGAATGTCAGTGTTCTGCCATGGCCTAAGTACTACCTCTTAGTACCTTATCAATTTATGATTTGTATCAATGTTTACAAGAGATAGGGGAACAGAGTATTTTTGCCAAGCAATGCAACGAAGCTACATATTCGTCGCCAAACCCACTGGCTCCAGGTCATCTATAAGTCTTTGCTAGGTATAGCTCCGCCTTATCTCAGCTCACTGGTCACCACAGCAACACCCACCCGTAGCACGCGCTCCAGCAGGTACATTTCACTGGTCATCCCCAAAGCTAACACCTCCTTTGGCCGCATTTCCTTCCATTTCTCTGCTGCCAATGACTGGAACAAATTGCAAAAATCACTGAAGTTGGAGACTTATATCTCCCTCACTAACTTTAAGCGTCAGCTGTCAGAGCAGCTGTACACAGCCCATCTGTAAATAGCCCATCCAACCAACTACCTACCTCATCCCCATATTTGTTTTTGTTTTTGTTTTTCTGCTCTTTTGCACAACAGTATTTCTGCTTGCACATCCTCATCTGCACATATATCACTCCAGTTTAAATTGCTAATTTGTAATTACTTTGCCAGTATTGGCCTATTTATTGCCTTACCTCCTTACTTAATTTGCACACACTGTATACAGATTTTTTTATTGTGTTATTGACTGTACGTTTGTTTATCCCATGTGTATCTCTGGGTTGTTGTTTTTATTTTAAAATGTATGAAAATAAAAATGACCCTATAATGACAAAGCAAAAACAGGTTTTTAGAATTTTTGCGAATGTATAAAAAATTTAAACAAAAATACCTTATTTACATAAGTATTCAGACCTTCTATGAGACACAATTGAGCTCAGGTGCATCCTGTTTCCATTGATCATCCTTGAGATGTTTCTACAACTTGATTGGAGTCCACCTGTTGTAAATTCAATTAATTGGACATGATTTGGAAAGGCACACAGCTGTCTATATAAAGTCTCACAGTTGATAGCGCATGACAGAGCAAAAACCAAGCCATGAGGTCGAAGGAATTGTCCATAGAGCACTGAGACAGGATTGTGTCGAGGCACTGATCTGGGGAAGGGTACCAAAAAATGTATGAAGTATTGAAGAACCCAAGAACACAGTGGCCTCCATCATTCTTAAATGGAAGAAGTTTGGAGCCATCAAGACTCTTCCTAGAGCTGGCCGCCCGGCCAAACTGAGCAATTGGGGAGAAGGGCCTTTGTCAGGGAGGTGACCAAGAACCCGATGGTCACTCTGACAGGGCTCTAGAGTTCCTTTGTGGAGATGGGAGAACCTTCCAGAAGGACAACCTTCTCTGCAGCACTCCACCAATCAGGCCTTAAAGGTAGAGTGGCCAGACGGAAGCCACTCCTCAGTAAAAGGCATATGGAGTTTGCCAAAAGGCACTTAAAGACTCTCAGACCATGAGAAACAAGATTTTCTGTTCTGATGACACCAAGATTGAACACTTTGGCCTGAATGCCAAGCATCACGTCTGGAGGAAACCTGGCACCATCCGTATGGTGAAGCATGGTGGTGGCATCATCATGCTGTGGGGACGTTTTTCAGTGGCAGGGAGACTAGTCAGGATCGAGGCAAAGATAAACGGAGCAAAGTACATAGAGATCCTTGATGAAAACCTGCTCCAGAGCGCTCAGGGCTTTAGACTGGGGAGAAGGTTCACCTTCCAACAGCACAACGACCTTAAGCACACAGCCAAGACAACACAGGAGTGGCTTCGGGACAAGTCTCTGAATGCCTTTGAGTTGCCCAGCCAGAGCTCAGACTTGAACCCGATTGGACATCTGTGGAGAGACCAGAGATCCAACCTGGCAGAACTTGAGAGGGTTCCGTTTTCAATTTTTTATAAATTAGCAAACATTTCAAAAAAACTTTTTGGGGTTTTCATTATGGGGTGTAGATTGATGAGGGAAAAAACTATTTAATACATTTTAGAATATGGCTGTAACAAAATCTGAAAAAAGTCAAGGGGTCTGAATATTTTCCGACGGCACTGTATGTAATGTATACAATAACTATGCATTTATATTATGACTCTCATTCCATGGAATGTCCACCGCCCTCATATGACAAGTCTGCTAAATTGTTATATATGTCTCTTCAATGATAGATGTAACAGACAAGGTTAACTTTGATTCTAAACAAGTAAAAACCAACAAAATCCAACTCATTACATGGAATGTGCACAGGCTCTATGATGGGGAAAAAGCATATGGTTCTTCAACACTTAAAATATATTGTCAGCAAACATGGTTTTCCTGCAAGAGTTAAATATTATAAATAAATATTTAAAGAGGAACAGGGTTGGGGAGGCCTATGCTGCCACCTACTGTAGTAACAGCAGAGGTGTAGGCATCCTGATAAATACAAATACACACTTTCCCTTATATCCCAGCACTTAGACCAAGAAGTCTGTTTTCTAATGTTGAATTCTACCTTACACGGGGGAAAATACACATTGATTTCATTGTATATCCCACCAGGGGCAAATCTGGTGTTTTTAGTTGGAATTCAAGCTATATTAAATCAAATCCACACAACAATTTTTTTAGCAGGCCACCTGAATAATACATTACATAAGATTGGCAGACGTAGCAATAAAAAAAATGCAATTCAAGGATCCTCCGAAGAGGCTGAAAAAGGTCATCTATACAAATCATTTACAGGACATCTGGAGATTACTATTCCCAACTACAAAAAACTACTCCTTGTGTTCTCAAAAAAAGAAAAGATATTCAAAAAATATATATAAAAAAATCTGAACATAAGCAGGAATATGATCTTTACTTTTGAAGAGAGCCAACAACTACAGGTTAACCTCAAACAAAGCATCTCAGTTAATGGTCTTGTGTGGCTCAGTTGGTAGAGCATGGCACTTGCAATGCCAGTGTCGTGGGTTTGACTCCCACGGGGGACTAGTACAAATGAAAATGCATCTTCTAAGTCGCTCTGGATAAGAGTGTATGATTAAATGTAAACCTGGAAACATCTTGCAGCCCTCATCAAAATTAATTGAATCCAAACCACTTTTAAAAGATATAAATGCGTTAATTATAAACAACAACGTGATTAATGACCATTTTAAAAGCTTCTGAGAAAATCTATATAAATCAGAATTAAACAACAGTTGGACTGATCCTACAGCCTTCTTAAAAAAGCACCAGGAATGGATAACTTTCCCATGGAATTGTATTTAACATTTTGGGACAAAGAAGCGTCCCTATTTACACAAATGACAACAGACATGTCACTCTATTCAGTGCTTCCTATTTCCGTGTATGAAACAGTTATTTCAGTTATATTAAAACTGAAGTCCCCTGCGGATTTCAGACCCATAAGTTGAATAAATTGTGACAATAAAATAAAAACAAAAGCAATAGAATGGCAAGTCTTACCAGACTTGATACATATTCATGAAACAAGGTTTATTAAAAATAGACACTTAAAAAACAAATGCAAGAACATGTTTATTTTTGATACAATATGCTAAAAAACTAAATTCCTCAATAATGGCTGTTGATGCCGAAAAGGCTTTAGACCGTTTTGAATGGCCTTTTCTTTTCAACATTTTGTAAGCTTTTAACTTGTCAGGTGAAATAATATGTTTATTATTCGTGGAATTATGAAGGAATTAAGTCAAACTCAGAAAACGGCATATCTGTAGACACACGTCCGCCACACCTTCATTTCGTTGATCTCCACCCGAAACGAATAACATGCTATTCTCATGCTTAGTTTCAAGGTCAGAATACATAGAGCGAAAAATGCATAAAAAGGGAATTACATTCCATTTACAAGTTTAACTCAGGTCGGAGTTCTCCCCTAATTCCCGGAGATATTTAGAAGACCAAAAAGATCCACTTTGTTGTGGAACTTTGCAATCATGATCATGTCACCTACCTCACTATGGTTACATGAGGGATATACATCTTTAGGTGAGCTTATTTCTATAATTTAAGAATGAAGATATATAATAGAGCATATCACTGGCTCTTAGTATTTTGAAAATACTCTATCTGAAACAGCACAGGGCATCGCTCTCTACAAGGCATTGCTCTCAGTGATTGGGAACTCCTGAGAGGGATGCGAAAACATGCTTAAAGCATCAGATTTGTGCACAAATTGTACAAGGGTCTTGAGAAGAAACTGATGTGTTGTCTGTACAGTTGCCTGATGGGCTATCCAAATAATGCACTGTAATCTGTATGTCCAACATAGTTCATCCATCCTCACTAACATCTGCTTTGGCAGCCTAAGTGCAATATATTCAAATGCATGGACACAAGCCTCCAGTTTGGATAACTTCGTAATTCTACAGCTGTCACGCCCTGACCATAGAGAGCCCTTGGTTCTCTATGGTGTAGTAGGTCAGGGCGTGACTAGGGTGGTGTGTTCTAGTTCAATATTTCTATGTTGGTGTTTTGTATGGTCCCCAATTAGAAGCAGCTGGTAATCGTTGCCTCTAATTGGGGATCATATTTAGGTAGCCATTTCTCCCACTTGTGTTTGTGGGATATTGTTTGGTTTTGTGCTTGTTGCACCACGTAGTCAAGGTTTGTTTTTTGTTATTTGTTTTGTTGAAGAAGTTTGACTTTAAATAAATATGTGATATGTGGAACTCAACCCAGGCTGTGCCTTGGTCCGTCTCTTACACTAATAAAGGTTTATGCTGTTGTTGTGTTTGTCTAGGTGCTTCCCCGAAATAGCATTTTACCTCCCATCAGACCCTCCCGAACACCCCCTAAAGAAAGTAAAAGATCAACACACATGCTGTGACAATTTATCTGTTCAGTCTTTTAAGATATTTGGGCACGCTCCAAAGCTGTTCAGCTGACCTCACCAAGACCAAATTACTCTAAAACAAGTCGGCGAAAGAAAGCAAAAAAAAGTACAACTGTTGCTCGTTTACGTTTTTCCCTGAGGAGTAATTATTGAACATTGGTGGTATTACTGACATGATTCGTTTGTGATTTGTTCAGAACAGCCAGTGGGGAGGGAGCTGGGTCGTAGGGGTTCAGCCAGCAAGGAATGTATTTGATTAACTACGTCCAAGAATTGTTGGGTGAGGAACAAACAAGGGGTCAGGAGTTCACAGCATTTTCCTAATCCTTGATGGGAATCAATGTCACGTTAGTGAACTTGTTCTCAGAAGAACATATCAAATACAAGAGTGTGTGCATGGCAAAAGTTACACAATTCCACAAGTGTTGTTTGTCCCAGTAAAGATAACTTATAGAAGGCAGTGTGTCTAGTAGGTGTGGCTAGAGCAAAATGGTGCTAGTATTTGGTGCTAGTTCAATTTGGCCACATCCGCAGAATTGACAAAGTAAAGCCTTTAATGTAGTTCATGTTTGATAAATTATGCATTTTGGTAAGATGAAAGATTGGACACATGTTTGAATTCAACTGAGGCATTTCTTGCAGTATAACAAAGATATGAAATCTTAAATGTAGGGCAAAACAAGTATTTTTATAGCATTCATTTACTGTCAGATATTCCCTTATCAAACCATTGACATCCTGTACAGTAGAACCTCAGAAATACGAATGCGTAATGGAGGTTGTTCCGGACAGATGTTTTGTGGAAAACCTTATTTCTAAATATTTAATTCCTATTTACTGTATTTTCTACCCAGATATTGTAAATGTCTGATGTGTTTATAGCACATGAAAGCAACATTTACATTTGCCTGTAGCTAACAGAAGTTATTTGCATTAAATACATGTCCTGGTTCAATATTGCCCGTTCGGTTGACCCGTCAGTTTATAGCTATGAGGTTCATATCTTTAAAGGTTCTTACTGTATTTAACCAATAACAGATGTTATTAATGCATTGCAACAGGTACAACATTCTACCCGTGTATGGCAAATATTACAGTGTGCACCTCCGCTAGGTATTTGTCAGACAGTATATGTTAATATTATAATTCAGGTGGACAGCTGACCACTTTATTGAGTGATTGGTTTGGGCGTGTTGCATCTGCAATGCATTTACTGGCAGGGAGAGGCCCATACAAGGTAATGTGGAAACAAATGTTGAATTTCAAGTGTGATTATGAACATTTGCGAGGTACTAAGCAAACCATGGGAACTCATGCTTTAACAGAAACATCCACTGTCCACTGTATACTTTGCCCAGCTGTTTGTAGTCAAAGAGTGGTGAATAGGGGGTCGAAAGGTAGCACAGACTATAAATTATTATGAAAAAGCTAAAAATCGTGGAGATCCTAGCTTTTGAACCTGCTTCCGAATAACAGCATGCTTGAACTCAAGGACTTTTGGTCATAATATGGTAATGAGGATATTTTGAAAGTACTACAGACTGTCCATGGGTGCTTGAACACCCTCACAAACACACACCCAACGCAAGGGATCTGAGAGACTGCCAAGAGCCACCTGATTATTATTCCCTGCTCTTGCTTCGAACACCAGCCAAACCCTTTCAGGTTTCCATACAGATCCTTGGGTCTCAAAGTAGTCCAGGTGGCTTCGATACGCACATGACCTTCCCATATGGTGATGCACCTTTGAGAAATCAGTTCCAGTTGCAATATGTAAATAGGGGTCAGTGTCCAACAGTATAGCATAACGCTGATTGATGGATGCTGCTCGACAGTTCTAACCTCAATGTCTTTATCTGGCAAAGATAATGTTAATTCAACAAATTTAAATTGTGTGAAGTTGAGTATTGGGGCATTTAATCAAAATCGATAATGGGCAACGACAACAAAAACGTCAGTACATTAAATGAAATGGGCATTCTTATAGTGAAAATGATGTTTTAGACTTTTCCTGGTTACCTGGTTTGATTGAATGTGCCCCTTCTTCTAAGGTCTGAAAGCAACACTTAGGCAGGAACAAAATAACTGCCTATTGACACAGTATTGCAGTTAAATTAGTGACGGGTTCATTATTTTGGCTACCATGGCTATCCCCTCATAGAATGACAACGCCCCCATCCACAGGGCACGAGTGGTCCCTGAATGGTTTGAGCATGAAATTAATGTAAACCAGATGCCATAGTGGTCTCAACCCAATTGAACACTTACGGAAGATTCTTGAGCGGGGTGGGGGGGACAACAAAGTGCAGTTTGGGTCAGCACAATAGTATAGGCTTAATATTCAGTGATAACTGAACCGAGATGATGAAATTAGCAGGATGACCCAAAAATAAGTCAACATATCAGCAGTAATTGACAGAAATGTTGTCACAAGATTAGACGGCCGTGTTCCATTCTACTTAATATACTTCACAAACTCAACCTTCGGATGATCTCCTGCTCCTGTTTATGGCACTCAGTACATAATTGCATCTCCGTTTTTTTATACTTCATTCTTAGAGGATTTCACATACATGACACGTTTCTTGTGAAGTAGGCCACTGAATTTGCACAATGTCTGTCTGTCTGACATGAATGAAATCACTGTATTTTTTAATGGATATATTTCTGAAAGCATATATGCAACTGGGGGGGTCAGTGTTTATTACAGTGAAGAGCAGCATTGATGCATTAAAGCAGTAGATTGTATGAGCACTAAACACTTACCGATAGGACTAATGTTGGCTAGTATGAAATGGTTTGCTTCTGTTTGCTACTATATACGTGTGTCAATGACCATATCTCTGCTAGCATTTTCTATCCTCATGGTATTGACTCTTACCAATTCCTTGTGACTTTGAGGCTGTCCTAATATGGACACCGTACACATAGTTCAACTTCAGGTGTTCATGTTTCAGCAGAATAAGGTCAAGTGTCAAGTCCCTCCATTCAGGGTGTGCTGCTGTGCAAATCAAACCCTCTTCTGAGATCTTGAAATCTGTTTCAGTTGATTGAACACTAGTCTATGGTATCATTCTGCATTGTTTTAAAATTGGAGCCAGACATGGTCTAATTGAAAAATAACATGGCCTACCCAAGGTACATAAAAATTCTTTATCATGGATAAAAAATTGCTATTTTAAGGATTGGGTTTTTATTAGTAATGAAGGGCGGTTAATGTTTTGATATGGTGAGGTCTTCAACCTTAAATTCATTTATGTTAAATTGCTCGTAATGTTCCCATGCGTTCCAGATCTGTGGAAGCCTGCAATCAATTTCAGAACTTCTCTGATTGGCACTATGGTGAAAATGTTGGAAAATGTTGGATTCAGGCCATGCTCTAAATGATTAATGTTTTTCCAGGTTGTCATCCCTTGTCGAGGAAGTGTATGAAAACAGATGCACTACCTATCCCCAGACATAAAGGCACTTTCTAACCCATATAATGAGTTAGGTCCACTGGGATGTTCATCATGAAGCCTACTAGAGTATCCCTTGGCAGGGGGGGGGGGGGGGGCGGGGACATTTCAAGGGCCAGCCACACTTTATTTGGATAGTCCTGATTGTCCATCTGTAGATGCTCTACAAATGGTCATACTATCTGTTGATAAGCAACTGCTTGCTAAGGTAAAGGTTAGGGCTAGGGTTAGTGCAGCGTTACCCAAACTTGGTCCTGGGGACCCCAGGATGCGAGTGCACGTTTGGATTTTTTCCCCTAGCACTACACAGCTGATTGATGATTAGTATCAGCTGTGTAGTGCTAGGGCAAAAACCAAAATGTGCACCCCTTTGGGGTCCCCAAGAAAGAGTTTGTGAAATTCTGGGTTAGGGTAAGGGTTACGTTCAGGATTAGAATGAGGGTTAAATCTAGGGTTAGGAAGGGTTAGTAGATAGTTGAAATGTTACTGTTAGTCTGTAGAGTATCTACAGATGGACTATCCAGATAAACTGTTACTCCAGAGCCATACAGATGTACTTTGAGAACATAATATCAGACTCAAATGTGTCATCACTTGGCTTTCTGGAGCTAGACAAGTGCATCTTTCAAATTTTTCAGCTTTTCATTGCTGGTCATTAAACGAGTTTGAAAAGTGGCACTATTTTCAACAATCCACAGTGCTGTAGCTGTGTCAAGTAATTCGTCCCATTAATCATGTCCACCAATTCACTAACGCTGTTCCATCTCGCAGTATAATTTCATTTAGCTTAAACCTTTCTTCACGTATAAAGCA
Organism: Salvelinus sp. IW2-2015; assembly: GCF_002910315.2. Lineage (NCBI taxonomy): Eukaryota > Metazoa > Chordata > Actinopteri > Salmoniformes > Salmonidae > Salvelinus > Salvelinus sp. IW2-2015. The sequence goes on along the minus strand of NW_019942528.1, from coordinate 1,223,696 downwards.
GCCCTTTGAGATAGGCACCCTAATTATCTAGTACAGCAGGAAATCACAAAAAAGAAGTTGCACACTTATTTGATTTTGGAAACCCTTGTCCGTTTCACTGTTTTGATGGTCTGATTTGACAAAGCAATTTTCTTTAATGGTTGCCTTTCATAATATATCGTCCCAGATCCTACCTAAATTGTAGGCGGCGCCGTTCATACTTTAAAAATAAACATAATAACAATTTGACAAAAAGGGTCAAAGGTCAGTCAAAGTTATTTATGGACTTCATTTGTTGACTGCGTTGAGTGTTCAAAATGGTGTTAGACTTAGCCCCTTCAGCAGCCCAGCATTCCTTTAATGATGGAGAATGATTATAACACATTCAAACCCTCTGGAATTCAATGCAAACCCTATTGCTGTAAAAAAAAAATACAATTCAGTTTTATGTAATATTTTACCCAAATGTACGAATGACACAATTATATTATTCTAAGTATTTTAATGTTGGAATGTGAAATGTGCATGTGGAAATAATAAAAAACAAAACATGTTAGAGATGTGATATTTGCAGATTGTGGATTTGCTTGAATCTGGCTTCAAATGGTCCTTGCTGAATAGGACACAGAGCAGTTGTTCTATTTCATTTTAATTTCTACATTTTAAAGCTTCAATTTTCTCAAGATATAATAACTTTATATACCTGAAAATGTGCAAGTCATCACTATTATATTGAAAAAGAATTATGTCAGACAACTTTAACATTTTCAGCTGGTTGTTTCTTGAATACAAATTGGGTTATATTGAGACTTTTCAGCCCTGATTAGCTCAACCATCATGGGAGGGTTACGCTTCGTTTGTAAGGTTGTTTGTCGTCCAAAAAAGCCCGATTAGCCAAATAATGCGGATGTGTAATAATTATATCTCAGCTCGTACTGTCAACAATATGTCTCCTCCGAGATCGGTGGTCTTCTCCCTGAACCAAATAATTAACCCACACAGATGAGAGTACAGTATGGTAGAATACAGAATATTCATGTTTATTGATGATTGTAAACCAGAAAATGCCAGAAAAATGTGTTATATATGTTTTATGCCAAAATATTATCATGGAAGTATGATTCATTACTGTTTTTATTCAAGCATGATACATTACACCCGAGATATGGAGTGATTATAAACTGTATAAGGTTCTTTTCTGTTGACCTTTTCCCAAGCACCTTCTCAGTTGATCTCCCTTCTTTTTGAATAAAGGTTTCTAGGTAATAGTTCATTGAAGGGCAATTTAACCACCCCATAATCAACATAGTTTTTTCACTCTTGACATGGACATTAGGCATAATCATGTCTGTATCAACTATCAAGCAGATTTATAACATGACGCAAATGGCTTTGACTCTAGCCTATATCCCTGACAGCAGAGGTATGTGCCCCAAACAAGTTCCTGTAGTTGCTTGGAAAATTTTGGTCTGAATGTGAGCCACATCCACCTTGCCGGGCAAGGTCAGTCCTTTTTGTATGATCTGCGGTATGGCAAACTGGCCAACTTCTAGAACTTGATACTAAGTGGTAACTGAGCCAAGTGGAAAGTGATAACATTGTAATATGGACCAGATTTGGGCCATACTAATTTTGCTGTCAAGGTAGAGCTCTTTGTTTAATCAAGATAAAGTGCTGTGGCACTGTTATCTCTTCTACTACAGCACAGTAAGGTGGTGTTCTGTAGGCATATAACGCAGGGGCATAGGCACAGATGACGCCTGGGTGGGCCAGAACCTCTTAATCAGATTGAGCAAAAAAACAACATACCATTACTATTTCTTGCTTATTTTGTCAGTGTTCCAAACGGGACATTATTCGTCTTTTTACCTAAGCACCTTACTTGACTTGGAAAGGAGCTCCCAGGAACTGACCTCAAATTTGCATCTGCTTGAGTTCCTGCACCTCCTATAGAATATTAGCTCAAAATAATTGAGGAGTTCCTGCACCTAAATATAAACGGTACTGGCACCTATTTCAGTCCTAGTCAAGCACTGGCCTAAACATGTATACACCATCAGATGGAATTCATAGCAAGCACTAGGGAGGGGATGTGAAAACGAAAGGGATATACTGTACAGTGAGCTCCGAGGGTACTGGGACAGTGACAAAAGATTTGTTGTTTTGCCTCTGTACTCAATCAGTTTGGATTTTAAAAGATACAATGATGTTAAAGTGCAGACTGTAAGCTTTAATTGGAGGGTATTTTCATCCATATCAGATGAAACGTTTAGAAATTACGAGTACTTTTTGAACATAGTCCCCCCATTTTATGGTGACCAAAAGTATTGGGACAATTTCACTTATGCGTGTCTTAAAGTGAGAAAGTTACAGACTCACAAATATCATACCCCCCAAAAATGCTAACCTCCCCTGTTATTGTAATGGAGAGGTTAGCGTGTCTTTTGAGGTTAGCATGTTTTATGATATTTGTTAGTCTCTATATTTCTCAGTCATCATTCAAGATTAATTGGGGATTATCCGTAATCGTGGTAGCATCCATGTTAATGTAGAAGTGTTTAGAAACATATTCTATTCTTATTTTCAATAAAAGTCACCCCAAAATGATGCAATACGTTATTTACCATTCATTTCTATTGGGAATAAAATAATCTGAAACACAACCAAAACAAACAGAAAATGCATCCAACAAATGTGTTGTGTGCTATGAATATGGGACCAAATACGGACCAAATACTTAACAATTTACTACTTTAATACACATATAGAGTACCAGTTAAACGTTTGGACACACCTACTAATTCCAGGGTTTTTCTTTTTTTGTACTATTTTCTACATTGTAGAATAATAGTGAAGACATCTAAACTATGAAAAAACACATATGGAATCATTTAGTAACCAAAAAAGTGTGAAACAAGTACAAAATATATTTGAGATTCTTCAAAGTAGCCACCCTTTGCCTTGATTACAGCTTTGCACACTCTTGGCAATCTATCAACCAGCTTCATGAGGTAGTCACCTGGAATGCATTTCAATTAACAGGTGCGGCTTTTTAAAAGTTAATTTGGTGAATTTCTTTCCTTAATGCGTTTGACACAATCAATTGTGTTGTGACAAGATAGGGCTTGTATACAGCAGATAGATCTATTTGGTAAAATATAAAGTCCATATTATGGCAAGAACAGCACAAATAAGCAAAGAGAAATGACAGTCCATCATAACTTTAAGTCAATGTGGAAAATATCAAGAACTTTGAAAGTTTCTTCAAGTACAGTCGCAAAAACCGTCAATCGCTATGATGAAACTAGCTCTCATGAGGACCACCACAGGAAAAGAAGACCCAGAGTTACCTCTGCTGCAGAGGATAAGTTCATTAGAGTTACCAGCCTCAGAAATTGCAGCCAAAATAAATGCTTCACAGAGTTCAAGTAACAGACACTCTCATGAGGACCACCACAGGAAAAGAAGACCCAGAGTTACCTCTGCTGCAGAGGATAAGTTCATTAGAGTTACCAGCCTCAGAAATTGCAGCCAAAATAAATGCTTCACAGAGTTCAAGTAACAGACACATCTCACCATCATTTGTTCAGAGGAGACTGGCGTGTCTTTGCGAGACGCACGCAGAGTAGTTGAACGGATGATCCCCGCATGTGTGGTTCCCACCTTGACACATGGATTTAACTTTTTACAATTATTTTACCTTTATTTAACATTATCTAGGATAGGTGGGACGGTAGCGTCCCACTTGGCCAAAATCCAGAAAAAATGTAGCGCGCCAGATTCAAATATATTACTATAAAAATCTATATTTCATGAAATCACACATGAAAGACACCAAATTAAAGCTACACATGTTGTGAATCCAGCCAACATGTCTGATTTCAAAAAGGATTTACGGGGAATGCACACCAAACAATTATGTTAGCTCAGTACATATCCACAGAAAAACACAGCCATTTTTCCAGCAAAAGATAGTAACAAAAACCAGAAATAGAGATAAAATGAATCACTAACCTTTGAACATCTTCATCAGATGACACTCATATGACATCATGTTACACAATACATTTATGTTTTGTTCGATAATGTGCATATTTATATCCACAAATCTCGATTTACATTGGCGCCATGTTCAGAAATGCCTCCAAAATATCCGGAGTAATTACAGAGAGCCACGTCAAATAACAGAAATACTCATCATAAACTTTGATGAAAGATACATGTTTACATATAATTAAAGATACACTTGTTCCTAATGCAACTGCTGTGTCAGATTTAAAAAAAACTTTACGTAAAAAGCACACCATGCAATAATCTGAGACGGCGCTCAGATGTAACAACATTTCTCCACCATGTTGGAGTCAACAGAAATACGAAATTACATCATAAATATTCACTTACCTTTGATTATCCTCATCAGAATGCAGTGCCAGGAATCTTAGTTCAACAATAAATTGTTGTTTTGTTCGATAATGTCCATTACTTCTTCAATTAGCTACTTTTGCTAGCATGTGTAGTACACGTGTTTAAACGCTCGCGCAGATGCAGGCAAACGTCGGACGAAAACTTCAAAAAGTTATATTCCAGGTCGAATAAACTGGTCAAACTTAGTAGAGAATCAATCTTCACGATGTTGTTATCATTTATATCCAATAAGGTTCCAACCGGAGAATTCTTTTCAGTCTCTATAAGTAATGGAACACAAGACGATATAATGAGGAAAGCGCGTGACCAAGAACTGGCAATCTGCCAGACCACTGACTCATTCCCCTCCCGTTCGGTCCCACAACACAGCATAAGCTTCATTCCACGTTCTACTGACTGTTTGCATCTAGTGGAAGGCGTTTGAAGTGCAAACAGATCCATATATTACAGGGAATTGAATAGGCGATGACTTTAACAATGACCACTCTCAGAATTTTCACTCCCTGTTTGGATTTCTTCTCAGGTTTTTGCCTGCCATATGAGTTCTGTTATACTCACAGACATCATTCAAGCAGTTTTAGAAACTTAGTGTTTTCTATCCAATAGTAATAATAATATGCATATATTAGCATGTGGGACAGAGTAGGACGCAGTTCACTATGGGCACGAAATTCATCCAAAAGTGAAAATGCTGCTCCCTATACCAAAAAATTTAACTAGGCAAGTCAAATTGAGAACAAATTCATATTTTCAATGACAGCCTAGGAACAGTGGGTTAACTGCCTTGTTCAGAGGCAGAATGACAGATTTTGACCTTGTCAGGTCGAGGATTCAATCTTGCAACCTTTTTTTGAGGTGCTTTAATGGTGACACTGTCTGTCATTTATTTTGAATTCAAGGCACACTTAACCAGCATGGTTAGCACAGCATTCTGCAGCGATACGCCATCCCATCTGGTTTGCGCTTAGTAGGATTATCATTTGTTTTTCAACAGGACAATGACCCAACACACTTCCAGGCATTGTAAGGGCTATTTGACCAAGGAGAGTGATGGAGTGCTGCATCAGATGACCTGGCCTCCACAATCACCTGACCTCAACCCAAATAAGATGGTTTGGAATGAGTTGGACCGCAGAAAGAAAGAAAAGCAGCTAAAAAGTGCTCAGCATATGTGGGAACTCATTCAAGACTGTTGGAAAAGCATTCCAGGTGAAGCTGGTTGAGAGAATATCAAGAGTGTGCAAAGCTGTCATCAAGGCAAAGGGTGGCTACTTTGAAGAATCTAAAATATATTTGGAGTTAACACTTTTTTGGTTACTACATGATTCCATATGTGTTATTTTATCGTTTTGATGTCTTCACTATTATTCTACAATGTAGAAAATCGTCAAAATAAAGACAAACTTTTGAATGGTACTGTAATTGAATTTGTTCCAATACTTTTGGTCCACCTAAAAATGGGGGACTATGTACACAATGTGTCGTAATTTGAAAACGGTTCAACTGATATGGATGAAAATACTCTCAAATTAAAGCTGACATTATACACCTGTATAATTTTAAGTTCACAGCCAAAACAAAACAATTGTAACTGTCTCAATACTTTTGGAGCTCACAATAATAATAATACATTTTATTTGGCAGATGACTTTCAGGACATCTTACATAAAATCTAGTGCTGTACATGAAATCAATGTAATTTAGGCCTATGTAATACATTTAAAAAATATATATATATATATTATTTCACCTTTATTTAACCAGGTAGGCTAGTTGAGAACAAGTTCTCATTTGCAACTGCGACCTGGCCAAGATAAAGCATAGCAATTTAGGCAATTTGACAGATACAACAACACAGAGTTACACTGGAATAAACAAAACATACAGTCAATAATACAGTAGAAAAAGAAGAAACAAATTTCATATCTAGCGTGAGTGGATATGAAGGTAAGATAAGGGAGTTAAAGGCCAAATATAGGCCATGTGGCGAAGAATTACAATATGAAGCAAATTAACACTGGAATGGTTAGATGTGCAGAAGATTGAATGTTGCAAAGTAGAGATACTGGGTGCAAAGGAGCAAAGATAAATAAATAAATACAATATGGGGGATGAGGTTAGGTTAAATAGATGGGCTGTTTACAGTTGGGCTATGTACAGGTGCAGTGATTGTGAGCTGCCTCTGAAAGCTGGTGGCTTAAAGCTGAGCGAGGGAGATCGTGAGCTCTCCAAGCTTCAGAGATTTTTGCAGGTTTGTTCCAGTCATTGGGCAGGCAGAGAACTGGAGGGAAAGACGACCAAAGGAGGAAATTGGCTTTGGGGTTTTGGGAACCCAGGTGGAAAGAAGAAAAAAAATTTTATACCTGCTTGGAGCGCGTGCTACGAGTGGGTGCTGCTATGGGTGCACCAGTGAGTGAGATAAGGGCGGGGCTTTACGCCTGCAGCAGATTTGTAGATAACCTTGTAAGCGCAGTGGGTTTGGGCGACGAGTAATGAAGCGAGGCCACCAACGAGAGCGTGACAGGTCGAGTGGTGGGGTAGTGTATGGGGCTTTGGTGACAAAACGGATGGCACTGTGATAGACTGGCATCCAATTTGGTTGAGTAGAGTGTTTGGAGGCTATTTTTAATAGATGACATCCACCGAAGTCGAGGAATCGGATAGGCATGGGTCAGTTTTTAACGAAAGGGGATGCCTTGTAAGAACTATACGGAAGAGCCGATTCCAGATCTTAATTTTGGATTTTGGAGATGCTTAATATTACATTTACATTTAGTCATATTTAGCAAGACGCTCTTATCCAGAGAGCGACTTACAAATTGGTGCATTCACCTTAATGCCTCTCAGTGAGACAGCACTTTACAATAGTTGGCTCTAAACTTTTAAGGGGCTGTCGCGGGGGTGAGAAGGATTAGCTGCGTTATCCGATCCTAAGGTTATTCCGTTAAAGGAGGTGGGGTTCAGGTGTCTCCGAGGTGGTGATTGGACTCCGCTGTCCTGGCGTCGTGGAGGAGTTTGTTCCAGCGCCAATTGGGGGGCCAGGAAGCAGGCGAACAGTTGTTGACTGGGCTCGAAGCGGATACTGTTACTTGCCTCAGTGGTCAGGGTTGAGTTGCCGAGCAGGCCAGAGGTGGATGAACGGCAGTGGCCCTTGTTTGGGTGTTAGGCCTGATCAGGCCGGCCTGGAGTACTGAGGGTGCCGTGTCCCGCTCACAGTCTCCGTAGGCAAGCCCGGCATGTCTTTGTAGCGGATGCGAGCTTCGAAAGCTGGAAGCAGTGCTGAGAGAGCGGAGGAGCGGGTGAGTGAGAGAACTTGGGAAGGTTGAACACCCAGACGGCTGTCGGTCGTTTCTGGATGAGTTTGTAGGGGTTTAATGGCAACAGCGCGCGAGGGGAGCCGCAGCCAACAGCGCAGTTGCTGTAATGCCAGGACGGAGAGATGACAAGTGCCTGGATTAGGACCTGCGCCGCTTCCTGGTGTGAGGCAGGGTCGTACTCTGTGCGGATGTTTGTAGAGCATAAACCTACAGGAACGGGCCACGCGCCTTGATGTTAGTTTGAGAACGCGACAGGGGTGTTGTCCAGGATCGCGCCAAGGTTCTTAGCGCTCTGGGAGGAGGACACAATGGAGTTGTCAGACCCTGTGCATGGCGAAGATCATGAACGGTGCCAGTCCATTGCCCGGGAGGAAGAGGCAGCTTTCCGTCTGCCAGAGGCTTCGCGTTGAAGGTGGTGATCCGTCATCCACACTGATATGTCTTGCCAGACATGCAGAGATGTCGATTTTCGCCACCTAGCTGTCATACAGAGGGGGAAGGAGAAGATTAGTTGTGTGCCGTCTGCATAGGCATGACTAGGAGAGGACC
>NW_019942528.1:1173671-1215401 GCF_002910315.2 Salvelinus sp. IW2-2015 | reverse complement strand
AGATAGTTGTCGGTTTAATGGCAGCAGCGGGCGAGGGAGCCGCGAGCCAACAGCAGCCGTTGGCAGTAATGCCAGGACGGGAGGATGACAAGTGCCTGGATTAGGACCTGCGCCGCTTCCTGTGGTGAGGCCAGGGGTCGTACTCTGCTGCGATGTTTGTACGAGCATGAAACCTAGCAAGGAACGGGCGCACGCGCCTTGATGTTAGTTTGAGAACGCCGAAGGGGTGTTTGTCCAGGACACGCGCAAGGTTCTTAGCGCGTCCTGGGAGGAGGACACAATGGAGTTGTCAACCCTGTGGATGGCGAAGATCAATGGAAGCGGTGCCAGTCCCCTTGCCGGGAGGAAGAGCAGCTTCCGTCTTCGCCGAGGTTCAGCGTTGAGGTGGTGGATCCGTGCATCCACACTGATATGTCTTGCCAGACATGCAGAGATGCGATTTCGCCACCTAGCTGGTCATCAGAGGGGGAAGGAGAAGATTAGTTGTGTGCCGTCTGCATAGGCATGATAGGAGAGGACATGGTGAGGTTATGACAGATCCAAAGTGACTTGGTGTAATAGGCGAGAAATAGGAGAGGGCCCTAGAACAGAGCCCTGGGGGACACCAGTGGTGAGAGCACGTGTGGAAGGAGACAGATTCTCGGCACGCCACCTGGTAGGAGCGACCTGTCAAGGTAGGACGCAATCCAAGAGTGGCCCGGCACGGAAGATGCCCAACTGGAGAGGGTGGAGAGGAGGATCTGATGGTTCCAAGAATCGGGAAGGGCAGCCCGATAGGTCTAGAAGGATGAGAGCAGAGGAGAGAGAGTTAGCTTTAGCAGTGCGGAGCGCCTCCGTGATACAGAGAAGAGCAGTCTCAGTTGAATGACTAGTCTTGAAACCTGACTGATTGGGATCAAGAAGTCATTCTGAGAGAGATAGCGGGAGAGCTGGCCAAGGACGGCACGTTCAAGAGTTTTGGAGAGAAAAGAAAGAAGGGATACTGGTCTGTAGTTGTTGACATCGGAGGGATCGAGTGTAGGTTTTTTCAGAAGGGTGCAACTCTCGCTCTCTTGAAGACGGAAGGGACGTAGCCAGCGGTCAGGGATGAGTTGATGAGCGAGGTGAGGTAAGGGAGAAGGTCTCCGGAAATGGTCTGGAGAAGAGAGGAGGGGATAGGGTCAAGCGGGCAGGTTGTTGGGGGCGGCCGTCACAAGACGCGAGATTTCATCTGGAGAGAGAGGGGAGAAAGAGGTCAGAGCACAGGGTAGGGCAGTGTGAGCAGAACCAGCGGTGTCGTTTGACTTAGCAAACGAGGATCGGATGTCGTCGACCTTCTTTTCAAAATGGTTAACGAAGTCATCTGCAGAGAGGGAGGAGGGGGGGGCGGGGGGGGGGGGGCGGGGGGGGGGGGGGGGGGGGGGAGGGGGGGGGGGGGGGAAGGGGAGGGGGCGGGGGGGGAGGGGGGGGGGGGGGGGGGGGCGGGGGGGGGGGGGGGGGGGGCAGGGAGGGGGGGGGGGGAGGGTGCGGGGGGGGGGGGGGAGGGGGGGGGGGGGGGGTGGCGGGGGGGGGGGGAGGGGTGGGGGGGGGGGGCGGGTGGAAGGGGGGGGGGGAGGAGGAATTCGGAGGGAGGAGGAAAGGTGGCAAAGAGCTTCCTAGGGTTAGAGGCAGATGCTTGGAATTTAGAGTGGTAGAAAGTGGCTTTAGCAGCAGAGACAGAAGAGGAAAATGTAGAGAGGAGGGAGTGAAAGGATGCCAGGTCCGCAGGGAGGCGAGTTTTCCTCCATTTCCGCTCGGCTGCCCGGAGCCCTGTTCTAACTAAATTAATATGAGTCTGGAAGGAGAGTTTACAGTCTAACCAGACACCTAGGTATTTGTAGTTGTCCACGTATTCTAAGTCAGAGCCGTCCAGAGTAGTGATGCTGGACAGGCGAGCAGGTGCGGGCAGTGATCGATTGAATTGCATGCATTTAGTTTTACTTGCGTTTAAGAGCAGTTGGAGGCCACGGAAGGAGAGTTGTATGGCATTGAAGCTCGTCTGGAGATTAGTTAACAGAGTGTCCAAAGAAGGGCCAGAAGTGTACAGAATGGTGTCGTCTGCGTAGAGGTGGATCAGAGAATCACCAGCAGCAAGAGCGACATCATCTATGTATACAGAGAAGAGAGTCGGCCCAAGAATTGAACCCTGTGGCACCCCCATAGAGACTGCCAGAGGTCTGGACAACAGGCCCTCCGATTTGACACACTGAACTCTATCAGAGAAGTAGTTGGTAAACTAAGCAAGGCAGCCATTTGAGAAACCAAGGCTGTTGAGTCTGCCAATAAGAATGTGGTGATTGACAGAGTCGAAAGCCTTTGCCAGGTCGATGAATACGGCTGCACAGTAATGTCTATTATCGATGGCGGTTATGATGTCGTTTAGGACCTTGAGCGTGGCTGAGGTGCACCCATGACCAGCTCTGAAACCAGATTGCATAGCGGAGAAGGTACGGTGGGATTCGAAATGGTCGGTAATATGTTTGTTAACTTGGGTTTCGAAGACCTTAGAAAGACAGGGTAGGATAGATATAGGTCTGTAGCAGTTTGGGTCTAGAGTGTCACCCCCTTTGAAGAAGGGGATGACCGCTGCTGCTTTCCAATCTTTGGGAATCTCAGACGATACGAAAGAGAGGTTGAACAGGCTAGTAATAGGGGTTGCAACAATTTCGTCAGATCATTTTAGAAAGAGAGGGTCCAGATTGTCTAGCCCGGCTGATTTGTAGGGGTCCAAATTTTGCAGCTCTTTCAGAACATCAGCTATCTGGATRTGGGTGAAGGAGAAATGGTGGGGGCTTTGGCGGGTTGCTGTGGGGAGTGCAGGGCTGTTGACGTGGTAGGGGTAGCCAGGTGGAAAGCATGGCCAGCCGTAGAGAAATGCTTATTGAAATTCTCAATTATAGTGGATTTATCAGTGGTAACAGTGTTTCCTAGTCTCATAGCAGTGGGTAGCTGGGAGGAGGTGCTCTAATTCTCCATGGACTTTACAGTGTCCTAGAACTTTTGAGTTAGTACTACAGGATGCAAATTTCAGTTTGAAAAATCTAGCCTTAGCTTTCCTAACTGCCTGTGTATATTTGTTCCTAACTTCACTGGCAAGTTGCATATCACGGGGGCTATTCGATGCTAATGCAGAACGCCACAGGATGTTTTTGTGCTGGTCAAGGGCAGACAGGTCTGGAGTGAACCAAGGACTATATCTATTCCTAGATCATTTTTTTTTAAATTGTGCATGCTTATTTAAGATGGTGAGGAAGGCACTTTTAAAGAATAGCCAGGCATCATCTACTGACGGGATGAGGTTAATGTCATTCCAGGATACCCCGGCCAGGTCGATTAGAAAGGCCTGCTCGCAGAAGTGTTTTAGGGAGCGTTTGACAGTGATGAGGGGTGGTCGTTTGGTCGCAGACGCATTTCGGATGCAGGCAATGAGGCAGTGATCGCTGAGATCTTGATTGACAACAGCAGAGGTGTATTTGGAGGGCGAGTTAGTTAGGATGATATCTATGAGGGTGGCCGTGTTCACGGATTTGGAGTTGTACCTGGTAGGTTCATTGATAATTTGTGTGAGATTGAGGGCATCAAGCTTAGATTGTAGGATGGCCGGGGTGTTAAGCATGTCCCAGTTTAAGTCACCTGGTAGCACGAGCTCAGAAGATAGATGGGGGGCAATCAATTCACATATGGTATCGAGGGCACAGCTGGGGGTAGTTATTTGAGTTATGTTTGATTATTTAAAAAATTATAAAACAAATTGGAGAAGAAAAAAAATCCACTTATCAATTTTTAAATAATGAGCGGGTTCTGGTGGGTGTCAATTCTCACCTATACCATGTGCAGTAAACAGCAGCTGTCTCCGTATAGGCTACTCACTGTTAACTTGGCTAGCAAAAACAAGTAAAATGTCCAAACAAAGCTCACTGTAAAAAATAAATTAAGGGACCGTGTATAGAAGAGGATGTTGGAGCATTTACCAAGTTATTTTATATCAGTAATTTCACCATGAAGGGCCTCCAGTCCCCTTCTATATAAATCACTGCTTGTATTGATCTAATTGAGGGCCTTAAAGACAATTCAGTACATTCAGAGACAATCATCAGCACTACAACACAGTTTTTATTAAACACTTTTAGAAATCATGAAACACGCTTCTCCACTTTGTCTCACACTCTCTCCCTCTATACGCTGAGACATGACCATCAGTCCAGTGAAAAAAATTATAGGCTATTGATCATTTAATTGATATCACACAATAAATAGTATGCGCACTTTATCTCCTGCGCCCAGCAGAGAATTACACTCGGCTTGCATTTTGGCTCATAAAGTGATCTTGACTATAAAAAAGTTGGTGATCACTGTTGTAGTCTATATAGGCTATATCTGCCTATTGTGATTATTACTGTTATATCAGGGCATGTTCTAGTCTCATTAATTATAGTTTTATGGTTTATTATGTGTAGGTCTATGTGAGTCGCATGTTAAATGCAAGAGTCTAAGATTTACATAGGGATACAAGAATATTTGGTCTGTAATGCAAAATGAGATGTGAGATGTTTTTTTGGTGGGAGATTGGTTACAGAAGGTTATAGGGTATGCTTTTATGATAATATGAGTGCCCAAATGTTGTCCTACCTACATTTTTGCTGACCCCGCCATCAACGGATTTCTGCCTACGCCACTGATGTAACAGGAGAAAACATTTGGAAAGGGAGGACGTACAACTTGAACTTAAGAATGTAGCACACACGTTGTATTGTGACGCATCCCCGACAGCCAGTTGCATAAAATACACAACAGCCATTTTGCGCTAGACCCTTCAGCATGTATTAGCTGTGACAGTGAACTCATGGACGCACCCTCCCTCCATGGGGTGAGGCAGTAGGCCTATGCTCTCTTCCCCTCTCTGTGCACTCACACAGAAGCAAAGGACTTCACAGCAGGACCTTTACAAGCACTATAAACTTTTATATGCATTTGCTGACAAAAAAGCAGCGCAGTAAATTGCCTGTGCACCTATACTCCAGCTACGAGAGTCAACGTACACAAGTACAAACTCTTAAAGCAAAGAACATGGTCCCAAAGAGGTTGACTCATTATTGAACAGTGTATTAGGTTACATATTCGAGCAAAAGCAAGCTGAATTTTGCATCATTTATTTGATATATACATTAACTGCAATAATGTAAAAAAATCTGTGTAACAAATGTCTGAGACCAGGCAGTTTCATGAATGTTGTTTCCAAAACTATGTTTTTTATATTTCCAGTGGTACATCTAAGTTCACTGCATGATTGTGTTGCACTTATAGGATCCAAGCCCATTTTGTGACCCAACAGGCTAATAAATGGGTTTATGCTGTAGGGAAGGGCCTACAATATCTCACCAATTTGTGTGGGAAATTTACAAATGAGTTGGAATAGGCCTATACTTATGCAACCTCTCCTTCCACGGGCAACATTTTATTTCCTCAGGGGAAAGTACACGTATATTTTAAATTCTCAAAATAATATATAGTTCTCGTGCAGAGACCAAGGACTCTTATTTGGCACTCGACAAACAGTGACCTTTGGAGCAAATAGGGAAATGTGAGATTTATTTTTAATCAGCTCAGGCCTTCAGGGTGAGTAAGGTGAGTAGGGTCAGCACCTGAAGTTGATTCTCTTGGCCTCTACCGGTCATGGGTTTGGATGTGGTAATAATTGGTGATTAGTTGTGGATTTGCTCTAGCAAGGCTGTAGCTATGAATGCCAACAATGTACGTTTTCATTGTAAGTGTAGTTTGCAGCTCAGTCAGATAAACTGATGACATCTTTAACAAAATAATGTACATTTTACTGTAGCAACATGTCTGCGTGTTTGTCTGCGAGTTGCACTCAGACAATTGTCAAACAAAATTAGGACACAATTCTTAAAATGATCAGTCATGAAAACATCCTGGCTAAAAATAAGATCCTAAACTGTGAAAGGTTACACATTATTTCTGGTAAAGTTACTTCATTCTCAAAGCCTTCATCGCTGACTCCTAAATCTTAATTCGGGAGATATTTGAGAACTCGTCACTGACAGTGTATTAATCAAACACACCGTGACCTGTGTCAGAGGATACAGTATATGTGAGCTGTCTTTTTGTTTGCAAAGAAGTAGGCTACTATTATGTTTGGCCTCAAGCTGATGGCTGTGGACTTCAGACGATTGACAAGAATGGAAAACCAACCCTTACTTATAAAAAACGTGAAAAACAACATGGCTTTCAGACATGTGAACAAATCATTTGATAAATGTCACATAATATTTATCTATTTTAATTCATTTGAAATTTTCACGATTATGACACTTGGTTTTCGGACATGTGCGAAGTTTCACAAGACTCAGACATGTGGTTTCCCAAAATTCTACATGTGCTTTTGTAACTGGCAAGATTAGAACCCAGGTCTCCCAAAGGAGAAGGCAATGTCTTGACCATTAAACCAAGAGGGCCAACAATAATTTTGAAGTTGCATGCAGGGCTCCTTCATCACGTAACCATGAGCAACCACGCCCGACTCATGTCCGCTTCACTTTCACGTAGGATTTTTCACATTTTAATGTTCACTAGGGCTGTCAAACGATGAAAAAATGTAATCCATTTTATCACAGGATTTGCTGTGATTAATCACGATTAATGGCAAATTCAGAGTTTTTATACAAAAAGCATTACAAGAATATTAACATCTTGATTTTGTCGAAAGTAATGGTTAGCAAAATCAGGTAAATTGATTAACACACTTTCTTTAACATCAAAGTCAACTTGTTTTGACGTTGCATTGTTGTTTTTACCTGTATAAGTGATGTATTCTGCATGTTTTCTGTGTATTTTGAATGCTTTCAGACAATACAATTCTTATATTTTATTACAAAAAGTTTAATTAAGTTAACTGATTAACTCTGACAGTGCACATTTTAACATGTTAAACAGGATAAAGGAGACACGGAGTGCTAGCTTTGCTGTTCTTTTCACTGGGCTGCTTCCAACGGTCACTGACCAACTTACGAAGAAGAGAGGCCTGTGCCTGCAGCAGTAACACTCAATGGATGGCTCAGAAGTAAGAAATTATTATTTTTTAACACACTTTAATTATTATAGTCTGGTAGGCTATTACCTTTTTACAGAAAGCATTACAGAAGTTGCAGTAAAATATGTGGAAACATTGATACTGCAACATGTTAACAGCACCTTTTCACATCTCACCACCACAGATTTTCACGTGGACTTTTCTTACATGTGAAACTGCAAATTTGATTTTCACATTTAAACTTTTTTTTTAAACACAAATTTCAAATGTTTTTTTCTCACATTTGAAAAGGTGCTGTTAACATGTGAACTCTAAATGTAATACATGTGAAAATATGGTTTCACATCTGAAATGTAAACTCAACATGAGCAAACAGCCGTTTGACATGTGAAACTGCAAATTTGACATGCGTTTATTTTTTTGTAAGGGCAGTCCCATATGGAATCAATAGTGACACAACATCGAAGTGCCGTTATTTTCACAGGTAAAAGTGAGACCCATGTTCCACCTCATAAAACGTTATGGTATTTTAAACAAAAACTGCCGCTTGGGTCATAAAACACCAGTTATAAAGCAGCAGGGTCTCCCAAGGACATCTCTTCCTGCCCCACACGTTTTTTTATCCTCCCTTCCTACTTCCCTCGAATCTCAAGATGTAAGTCCAGCTAACTTTTCCCGAGAGGAAGACCCTTGCAAGAAAGGACCAGAAAATAGCTATCAATCAGGGACATTTCAAATCAGGAAATAAGAATGACAGTTATTTTTCTTTCAAACGCAAACCACATGTCCGAAAAACCCACCAATGTCAGTTTTCTGGGATTGATGCTGCTCAGTGAAAATGAGATCAAGTCACTGCGTGCTTCTGGTTTACTGCAGAATGCAACCAAGGTTACAAATTCAAATGGCCCCATTCCTATACAAGAAAAAACATGCTAAGGCCAAGTCAATATTCTGCTTGTGTAATGATGGTGGTTCAGTGACCAATCACACGTG
Source organism: Salvelinus sp. IW2-2015 (assembly GCF_002910315.2). Classification (NCBI taxonomy): domain Eukaryota; kingdom Metazoa; phylum Chordata; class Actinopteri; order Salmoniformes; family Salmonidae; genus Salvelinus; species Salvelinus sp. IW2-2015. Next base: position 1,207,342 of record NW_019942528.1, on the reverse strand, counting down.
ATGAGTAACCTTGTCTGAGACCTGAAGAGTTGCATTGGTGCTCTAAGAAAAGGCCTTAGCTTTGGCTTAGCGGGCTAATATGCACTTTGATGTGCAGGAGACCTGCGTTTGAACCGCACACACAACTAGAATTTAGCTTTTCATTGTGCCACACCCCAGTTAATAATAAAAACAGGATAGCGCTGGAAATCAATTTCTGTGGGCGTTATCAATGGGGAGTGAGTGTTCTGTTCGCATGCTTCAGTTCCCCCTCCACCCTGACTACACTAACCTAGGCCAGACTACTGTCTTGTGAAATGTGTAACATATTTGGAGATCTTACATAAACCAACAGAGGTTTATTCCCTTTTGAGAATAAACCGCAAGATCAGAGGTGCGCTAGAAATTATACCAGAAATATAAGAATTCCAGATTTGATCAGCCAGCATCCAGGGATTGCTCCGTTGCTGGACTGGCCAAATCAATGTGCATCCCTAGAATTCTCAGACTGGCCAAGGAATCAGATGTAACTAGACAGCCTAAATATACCGCCAACATGTATTCAGCAGCCAACCATGCAGTTATGAATTTTTCATTGTGCGATATGCCCCACCATCGGCGTTACCGCTTTATGACTGAATGGAAATAACAACATTCATTGGTTTATGTGCTCCAGTATTTGTGTTGCGTTTTGATGATAATTGCGGGTTTAAGGGAACATTGTTGGATTTATTTTCTGGACCATTTGCTGGAGTTTCCTAATTCAGCCTTGTTAGGTTTTTGTCCTCTTCTTGTCAATGGAGAAGACGAAAACAAGGGCTGCCAAATGATTTATTTGTTCCTTGTTACGGAAAACATGTCAAACTATGACTACACACATTCTGAAGAAGAGGGCTTTGAAATACAATAGCAGATAGTTGTTCTCCATCTTCTTGTATTAGCTCCCTGAGCTATTGCCTGACCTTTAGCTCAGAGGGCTAACACAGCATAGATAATACAACAATATACAGTACCAGTCAAAAGTTTGGACACACCTACTCATTCAAGAGTTTTGCTTTATTTTTTAAATTTTCTACATTGTAGAATAATAGTGAAGACATCAAAAATATTAAATAACACATATGGAATCATGTAGTAACCAAAAAAGTGTTAAACAAATCAAAATATATTTGAGATTCTTCAAAGTAGCCACCCTTTGCCTTGATGACAGCTTTGCACACTTTTGGCATTCTCTCAACCAGCTTCATGAGGAAGTCACCTGGAATGCATTTCAATTAATAGGTGTGCCTTGTTAAAAGTTCATAGGTGGAATTTATTTCCTTCTTAATGTGTTTGAGTCAATCAGTTGTGTTGTGACAAGGTAGGGGTGGTATACAGAAGATAGACCTATTTGATAAAAGACCAAGTCCATATTATGGCAAGACCAGCTCAAATAAGCAAAGAGAAACGACAGTCCATCATCAATTTAAGACATGAAGGTCAGTCAATCTGGAAAATGTCAAGAACTTTGAGAGTTTCTTCAAGTGCAGTCGCAAAAACCATCAAGCGCTATGATGAAACTAGCTCTCATGAGGACCGCCACAGGAAAGGAAGACCCAGAGTTACCTCTGCTGCAGAGGATAAGTTCATTKGAGTTAACTGCACCTCAGATTGCAGCCCAAATACATGTAAATGCTTCACAGAGTTCAAGTAACACACATCTCAACATCAACTGTTCAGAGGAGACTGCGTGAATCAGGCCTTCATGGTCGAATTGCTGCAAAGAAACCACTACTAAAGGACAAAAATAATAATAAGAGACTTGCTTGGACAAGAAATACGAGCAATGGACATTAGACTGGTGGGAATCTGTCCTTTGGTCTGATGAGTCCAAATTTGAGATTTTTGGTTCCAACCTCCATATCTTTGTGAGATGCAGAGTAGCTGAACGGATGATCTCCGTATTTGTGGTTCCCACTGTGAAGCATGGAGAAGGAGGTGTGATGGTGTGGGGGTGCTTTACTGGTGACACTGTCAGTGATTTATTTAGAATTCAAGGTCCACTTAACCAGCATGGCTACCACAGCATTCTGCAGCATTACGCCATCCCATCTAGTTTGCGCTTAGTGGGACTATCATTTGTTTTTCAACAGAACAATGACCCAAAAAACACCGCCAGGCGTCTATTTGACTAAGGAGAGTGCTGCATCAGATGACCTAGCCTCCACAATCACCCGACCTCAACCAAATTAATATGGTTTGGGATGAGTTGGACCGCAGAGTGAAGGAAAAGCAGCCAACAAGTGCTCAGCATATGTGGGAACTCCTTCAAGACTGTTGGAAAAGCATTTCTCATGAAGCTGTTTGAGAGAATCCCAATAGTGTGCAAAGCTGTCATCAAGGCAAAGGGTGGCTACTTTGAAGATTTTTTTATCTAAAATCTATTTTTATTTTTTTAACACTTTTTTTATTACTACATGATTCCTTATTTGTTATTTCATAGTTTTGATGTCTTCACTATTATTCTACAATGTAGAAATTAGGTGTGTCCAAACTTGTGACTGGTACTTTATTTATTTTAACAGTCTCATGGCATGCAGAGACCTGGGTTCGAACCCCATTCAGTCACACAGACCTCCAATGGAAAACCACACAGCTTAAATCCAGCAACATTCCAACAGTTCCAAGTCACAACTCTGAAAAGAAAAAGTGATGAAAATGTGTCTCAACAATTGGGGAGCCAGATTGAGAAATGCTATCCTTTATGTTTGGATATTGTGGCATATGGTTTGCTTTAATAGTTGAAGGTGGTCTTGGAGATTTTAGGCCACTCTAATTCTCTATAAGTAATTGTAAAAAGTATTGCTCTGCGTCTATTCACTCCAGGTGGCTGCAGGAGCTCCTTATAACCAAGGATATAATACGTTTTCAATACCTATTAACGCGCAAATATATTGGGAGAAAATATTGACATTTTTATATTTTATAGGACAAGTTCTAATGCCCAACGCAATAAACTCATGCCAGAAATTGACAGATTACTTATATTTTGAACCACCTGCAGATCACAAATTGACGTTTGGATAGACCTGGAAGCCATTGTATAAAACAGCTATTTGTAACTACTCAGATAAGAGGCAGTGTTATCCCACACTATTTGTGAATATGAATGGAGATTTATGGAGTGTGTTTTACTGTATAATATGTTTTGAGTGAAATTTCACCAAAGAGTGAAATGTAACATTTAAAGGGTAACTTCTTAGTAAATACTGACTCCACACTTACAACATTGAACGCTGTACCTCACTGTGGCACAGTGCTCTAGTAGAAAATATATATTTTTTAAATGTTACTGAGTTACAATGAGCCATTTTCTTGACTGATTGATGCATATAAAGTAACATGCACATATCTGCTTTAGGCCTACTTTAAGTCTATATAGCATAAAGAGAGTTCTTAAAAACACTACCTCACTTAATCAGGAGACTTGTTGATGTAACGGTGTTCCTCCTCTTCTTCATCCGAAGAGGAGGAGCATGGATTGAACCAAGGTGCAGCGCGTTGAAATGACATACTGAAGTTTATTTCAACAAGAACAAAACGAACTATACTTGAAATGATACAAAATAACAAAACGAAAGTAGACAGACTTAGAACGACGAACTTACATGAAACACGAAGAACGAACGAACAAGTACTTACTACAAAACAAACGAACGAAACAGTCCCGTATGGTGCAAACATATACACAGACACAGGAGACAACCACCCACAAACAAGTGTGAACAGCTAACCTATATATGGTTCTCAATCAGAAGACAACGTCAAACACCTGTCTCTGATTGAGAACCATATAAGGCTGATTACAATAGACCTAAACATAGAAACACAAAACATAGAAATGCCCACCCAAACTCACGTCCTGACCAACAAAACATACAAAACTAACAGAAAACAGGTCAGGAACGTGACAGTTGAGGAAGCATCCATGCTTCCTTTAATCAAAAGGTTTCAAATATCAAACCGTTAGAATTGGCCAGTTCCTAATGCTATCAAAAACAATTTGGTTTGTGTAGGCTACTGTTCAGAGACTGAACCAAAAGAATACTTCAAAGGTTCAAACACAACTTTTTCTTATTAGTTTTGAAATAAGGCCTCCGAACTGAGTCTATTCTTTAAAAATCACTTCATCAAACCGTCTTTGATCTTCATGTACTTCAAAAATGTGATTCATGACTATTTGACTCACCGTTTTTCTCAAAAACATTATGGAAGGTTTTTGATCAAAACATAAATATATTTTGGTTATCCATCCAATACATGTTTGTTGAATGAACATTTTAAGTATGATGTCATTGCCACCTGTGATAGACAGCTTGAACATTTACATTGCCTCTGCTCCACAAGGGACCGTACCTCTGATATGGCAGGGATAAAAATGTTGGCTTCCCTCTCACCGTCAACCTTTGCTTGTTTCAGAATTGCATGTCTTTCTTTCAGTGGCTCTGTTTTTCAAGGTCAGTGACATAAATCTTGGAAGTGATAGCTTGGAAACAAAGCAACCGAACAAAAAAGAAAAGCAGATCTTTATTAAGAAGGTTTTCCATTGTACTTTTAGGTACACATCTAAATTGCTCAGTTATGCGTTTTTTGACAGAGAAGGCTTTCCACAATGTTGGATTTGCACAAAATAATTATCTTGGGTGGTTAAGATTGGGGTGTGGGTTAGGTTCAGGCATCTACAGTGTGGTTAAGGTAAGGGTTAGAGTAAGGTTAAAAAACAAAAACACGACTGGATTCCAACTGCTGCCACTAGCAAATGACCAGTCATTCAGTAATGTAGTCCAGTCGAGTCCCAAATCCCTTGTGTTCGAGATTAAATCAGTGTCTTTTATACTTAAGTCACGAGTCAAGTCACTAGTCCCTTAGTAGTGCTCAAAGCTGCGATCCAAAATGTTTTTGATCTACAGTATCAGTCAAGTTTGGACACACCTAGTCTTTCAAGGGTTTTTCTTTATTTTCACTGTTTTCTACATTGCAGAATAATAGTAAAGACATCAAAAATATGAAATAACACATGGAATCATGTAGTAACCAAAAAAGGGTTAAACAAATCCAATACATTTTAGATTCTTCAAAGTAGCCACCCTTTGCCTTGATGACAGCTTTGCATTCTCTCAACCAGCTTCATGAGGAATGTTTTTCCAACAGTTATGAAGGAGTTCCCCATATATGCTGAGCACTTGTTAGCTGCTTTTCCTTCACTCTGCAGTCCAACTCATCCCAAACCATCTCAAATGGGTTGAGGTCGGGTGATTGTGGAGGCCAGGTCATCTGATGCAGCACTCCATCACTCTCCTAAGTCAAATAGCCCTTACAACGCCTGGAGGTGTGTTTTGGGTCATTGTCCTGTTGAAAAACAAATGATAGTCCCACTAAGCGCAAACCAGATGGGATGGCGTATTGCTGCAGAATGCTGTGGTAGCCATGCTGGTTAAGTGTGCCTTGAATTCTAAATAAATCACAGACAGTGTCACCAGCAATGCAGCCCCACACCATCACACCTCCTCCTCCATGCTTCACAGTGGGAACCACACATGTGGAGATCACCCATTCACCTACTATGCGTCTCACAAAGACATGGCGGTTGGAACCAAAAATCTCACATTTGGAGTCATCAGACCAAAGGACAGATCTCCACTGGTCATGTCCATTGCTTGTGTTTCTAGGCTCAAGCACGTCTCTTCTTCTTATTGGTGTCCTTTAGTAGTGGTTTCTTTGCAGAAATTTGACCAAGACGGCCTGATTCACACAGTGTCCTCTGAACAGTTGATTTTGAGATGTGTCTGTTACTTGAACTCTTTGAAGCATTTATTTAGGTTGCATTTTCTGAGGCTGGTAACTCAAATGAACTTATCTTCTGCAGGTTTATCTGGGTCTTCCTTTCCTGTGGCGGTCCTCATGAGAACCAGTTTCATCATTGCGCTTGATGGTTTTTGCGACTGCACCTGAAGAAACTTAGATATTTGACTGATTGACTGACCTGTCTTAAAGTCATGATGAACTGTGGTTTCTCTTTGCTTATTTGAGTTGTTCTTATCATAATATGGACTTGGTCTTTTACGAAATTGTGCTTTGTCTGTTTATCACCCCTACCATGTCTTACCACAACTGATTGGCTCAAACGCATTAAGAAGGAAAGAAATTTCACAATTAACTTTGAACAAGGCACACCTATTAATTGAAATGCATTCCAGGTGACTATCTCATGAAGCTGGTTGAGAGAATGCCAAGAGTGTGCAAAGCTGTCATCAAGGCAAAGGGTTACTTTGAAGAATCTCAAATATTAAATATATTTTGATTTGTTTAACACTTTTTTGGTTACTACATGATTCCATATGTGCTATTTCATAGTTTTGATGTCTTCACTATTATTCTACAATGTATAAAATTATAAAAATAAAGATAATCCCTTGAATGAGTAGGTGTGTCCAAACTTTTATCTGATACTGTCCATTTTTATGCATCTAACATTTGTTGTACTTAGTATGATAAATTAGGCAAATAATAATAATTCTGACAAAAAAGTCACTACTGGTCGAGTCCAAGTCCGAGTCACCACTGGTCGAGTCTATGTCAAGTCATAAGTCATGAAAATCATGCCCAACCAAAGAACCTAGCATGGCAACACATGGTTTGACACTTTCCCTTGCCCTCACTCCACTCTGGTAACTTCCCCCAAAACCACTCACTTAAATAAACTGGCTGTTACATTTGCCAAATCTGTTTAGAAATGGAAATATTACAGTCATAGTGGGTGGAAAGGGAGAATAAGTGTTGCATATTTAATAAAACATACATCTAGATACAGCCGACTTTGTTGAGGACAACCCAAGAATCAATCAGTCATTTAAATCCTGAATATTATGCCTCCTGAGATCTGTATAAGCATCATCTTCTAAGTGGAGCATCAGTCATTTTGAATGAACCTATAGGAGTAATACAGAGACAAGTGTGTGAATTGTCATGTTTATTCATGTCTAGATGTGTTCTAGATGTAATCTCATATACAGGAGCTACACTGCTCAAAAAAATAAAGGGAACACTTAAACAACACAATGTAACTCCAAGTCAATCACACTTCTGTGAAATCAAAKTGTCCACTTAGGAAGCAACACTGATTGACAATAAATTTCACATGCTGTTGTGCTAATGGAATAGACAAAAGGTGGAAATTATAGGCAATTAGCAAGACACCCCCAATAAAGGAGTGYTTCTGCAGGTGGTGACCACAGACCACTTCTCAGTTCCTATGCTTCCTGGCTGATGTTTTGGTCACTTTTGAATGCTGGCGGTGCTCTCACTCTAGTGGTAGCACGAGACGGAGTCTACATCCCACACAAGTGGCTCAGGTAGTGCAGCTCATCTAGGATGGCACATCAATGCGAGCTGTGGCAAGAAGGTTTGCTGTGTCTGTCAGCGTAGTGTCCAGAGCATGGAGGCCGCTAACAGGAGACAGGCCAGTACATCAGGAGACGTGGAGGAGGCCGTAGGAGGGCAACAACCCAGCAGCAGGACCGCTACCTCCGCCTTTGAGCAGGAGGAGCCACTGCCAGAGCCCTGCAAAATGACCTCCAGCAGGCCACAAATGTGCATGTGTCTGCTCATACGGCAGAAAACAGACTCCATGAGGGTGGTATGAGGGCCCGACATCCACAGGTGGGGTTTGTGCTTACAGCCCAACACCGTGCAGGACGTTTGGCATTTGCCAGAGAACACCAAGATTGGCAATTCGCCACTGGCGCCCTGTGCTCTTCACAGATGAAAGCAGGTTCACACTGAGCACATGAGCACATGTGACAGACGTGACAGAGTCTGGAGACGCCGTGGAGAACGTTCTGCTGCCTGCAACATCCTCCAGCATGACCGGTTTGGCGGTGGGTCAGTCATGGTGTGGGGTGGCATTTCTTTGTGGGGCCGCACAGCCCTCCATGTGCTCGCCAGAGGTAGCCTGACTGCCATTAGGTACCGGATGAGATCCTCAGAGCCCTGTGGAGACCATATGCTGCACATTTGTGGCCTGCTGGAGGTCATTTTGCAGGGCTCTGCAGTGCTCCTCCTGCTCAAAGGCGGAGGTAGCGGTCCTGCTGCTGGGTTGTTTGCCTCCTACGGCCTCCTCCGTCTCCTGATGTACTGGCCTGTCTCCTGGTAGCGCCTCCATGCTCTGGACACTACGCTGACAGACACAGCAAACCTTCTTGCCACAGCTCGCATTGATGTGCCATCCTGGATGAGCTGCACTGCCTGAGCCACTTGTGTGGGTTGTAGACTCCGTCTCGTGCTACCACTAGAGTGAGAGCACCGCCAGCATTCAAAAGTGACCAAAACATCAGCCAGGAAGCATAGGAACTGAGAAGTGGTCTGTGGTCACCACCTGCAGAATCACTCCTTTATTGGGGGTGTCTTGCTAATTGCCTATAATTTCCACCTTTTGTCTATTCCATTTGCACAACAGCATGTGACATTTATTGTCAATCAGTGTTGCTTCCTAAGTGGACAGTTTGATTTCACAGAGGTGTGATTGACTTGGAGTTACATTGTGTTGTTTAAGTGTTCCCTTTATTTTTTTGAGCAGTATAGAAGGCCAGCATCGCGGAGTCGCCTCTTCACTGTTGATGTTGAGACTGTTTTTTTGCGGGTACTATTTAATGAAGCTGCCATATGCAGACTTGTGAGGTGTCTGTTTCTCAAACTAGACAATCTAATGTACTTGTCCTCTTGCTCAGTTTTGCCTGGGGCCTCCCACTCCTCTTTTTATTCTGGTTAGATTCAGTTTGCGCTGTTCTGTGAAGGGAGTAGTACACAGTGTTGTACGAGATCTACAGTTTCTTGGCAATTTCTCACATGGAATAGGCTTCATTTCTCAGAACAAGAATAGACTGATGAGTTTCAGAAGAAAGTGCTTTGTTTCTTGCCATTTTGAACCTGTAATCGAACCCACAAATGCTGATGCTCCAGATACTCAACTAGTCTAAAGAAGGCCAGTTTATTGCTTCTTTAATCAGCATAACAGTTTTCAGCTGTGCTAACATAATTGCAAAAGGGTTTTCTAATGATAAATTAGCCTTTTAAAATGATAAACTTGGATTAACTAACACAACGTGCCATTGGAACACAGGAATGATGGTTGCTGATAATGGGCCTCTGTACACCTATGTAGATATTCCAATAAAAATCTGCCGTTTCCAGCTACAATAGTTATTTACAACATTACAATGTCTACACTGTATTTGTAAACAATTTGATGTTATTTTAACGGACAAAAAATGTGCTTTTCTTTTAAAAACAAGAACATTTCTAAGTGACCCCAAACTTTTGAACGATAGTGTATGTTCCTACACATACATTCCATTTAAATAATAAAAAAAAGAAAGAATTAAACAAAAATAGAAATGTATTCACGAGAAAGAGAGCTGTGTAAATATCCCTTATAAATACATAATTAGGAAAATATTGTCATCGTGCCAATGTTATTAAGGCTACGTGTACAGTACCTGCAAAAAGTATTACATGTACAAGTAAAACACTTTTAAACAACCATTTAACCATACTTTATTTAACAAATGTTAATATTTTCATTAGTCCACTTTTGATACAGTCCATACATTTGTTTGCAAGTCAGCATTTACTTTTTCAAGATATATCGCTTTCAGTCTCCCAGTGCCCAAAACCAAGCAAGAGTAAAAGCCATGATGTTGAGTTTTGCATAATCATAAGACTTTTCATGAAGTAGACACAGACTTTCTATCAGGCTAGCTCTGCCGCTCTAATGTGCAAAATACTTATTCATATATTAATGGTGCACTAATAAAAATATATGAAAAAATGGTTTTCAAAAATGGTTTTCCCTTTTAGATAATGGAAGAGACAATTCCTTGCATGATTAAATTGCAGGAAAAGTAGAAATACTGCACCTGTAAATCTGTGGTATTTGAGAGGTTTATGAGAATATGCTATTGTACTTTAGAGGGTTGGGGCAGGCATGGTTACCTCTACAATAATACTCGGTGTGTTATAAGTATTACTGGGGAACATTCAGTAGGGATGAGAAAAAATATTTAGTCAAATCTCCATGGACATGGAGCTACTGTACTGTAGCATTCCACGTATCCCCCCAACCAATAGCGAACCTGCTGGAAGTGAATCCACCCTCTCTGACGGATATGCCTGATGTTTCTTAGATTTAGACCAGGGGTCGCACTGTCAGGGAAACTGTGATCTACATTAAATGCAATAATTCACCATGATAGGCCTGTAGTGCCTTAAACAATTTGATGATGGTTAACAGTGGCGACATAACATTGTTTATGACACGATTTCCTTCACCCCCACCTCCCACCTCCTTTCCCATGTCTTCCACGCCTTTGCCGTGCAACATGGAAACGATTATGTACCAAGAAAAAAAAATACATAAGGAGATTCCATCGCTCTCCTCGGAATAGATAAATCGATTTTGAAATAATTAACAAATGATGTGCAAAATGTGCTGGCCATCTGCATGCATGCTCTCGCCATTGTTGAGAAAACGGCCGGCGCTCCCATCCAGTAGCGTCTGTTGTTAGCCGATCGATGCAAGAGTTCCAGGCGAGAGCGCTAGAGCAGCCACTGAGAAATGCTATGGAGCACAGTGTGACACAAGCACGAGAAATACAAGGAATTTATGGAAAGGGAATAAAAAGGTAAAAGAAGAACCACAAAAATATAAGTGGAATGGGATAGCCCCAAAAACTATTTAAGGCAAAAATCTGGACATTTATTAAACAAATCCGCAAACATTTTTTATGAAATAAATAAAATGGTTCCGCGTTAAATGCATCACATAGGACAAGACACACATCCGGAATGCATTGGGGATAAAAATAGCAGTGAGATAATTGTTTCTGCAGATGGAAGCAGGGCTGCAAGTGGGTGGTTTTCTGTAAGGTTCTATTGAGTGGCCCAGAAGCGGAGTCTGAAGGATCAACACAAGAACCAGGTGTACAGTGTGCGTAACACGTACAGTATGTCCTAATATGTACACCGTACAGGTGGTTAACATGGGACCATGATGTGACATGACACCTCCCATAGGTGACCACCTGATGGTAGATTTATGGCTGATTTACACTAAAGGGCCAAAGCTGAGCTGTACTGTGCTGGCCTTGTTATGCAGTTGTTGGAAACGGAGGACAATCTGAGCCAGCACAGTAGGTTCAGGTCAGCACAGGCATTAGAGTTCCACATGGGGTATCTGGGGGCGATTCCAACCTGATGAATCTCTCCCATATTTCCACTCTTGTTGATTGAAAAGACTGGTAATTGTACTTGTGATTACGTTTAGTCATATATTTTTAGACGTGAATATTTAGGGTTCTTTTCAGTTTGTAACCGCTAACAACTTGGCATGAGAACACTTGATGTGTCTGTCTAATAGTGTAGCAAGTCACCGAGTGGCCAGATAGAATGGATGACTAATGCATAGTTTTATAGTAACACCACCATATTAACATGCTCACAAAGTCTCCTTTGGATGCCTTTAGCAAACCAATGTTTTTACTCTACCAAAACATTTTATATCTGTAGTATAGGTTATGTATTTCATACCGTGTGTGGAAGGCCCAGTAAATGGATTTGAAACGGAACAAGGTAACATGCATTTTCCACTTTAAGTGAAACAAAAACCCCTATGCAGAAAAAGGCCAGGACATTTTAATATGCACAGCTTAATACTGCACAACCAATATATGTAATTCATTAGTCCATATCATATGTTTAAAGCTCAATAAAGTTATGTAGTACTATAAATGCAATAAGTTTCAGTTTTTGGGAGTGAGTAGATTGGTCCCATAGAAGGTTGGGTTTCATGCCATGATAAAACTTCCTCCTCAAGCAGTTTTGACACACCTCCATGCAAATACACTACATGACTCAAAGTATGCTCGTCAAACATCTCATTCCAAAATCATGTGCATTAATATGGAGTTGGTCCCCCCTTTGCTGCTATAAGAGCCTCCACTCTGCTGGGAAGGCTTTCCACTAGATGTTGGAACTTTGGACTTGAATGGACTTGCTCCCATTCAGCCACAAGACCACTAGTGAGGTCCGGCACTGATGTTGGGTGATTGAGCCTGGCTCGCAGTCGGCGTTCCAATTCATTCCAAAAGTGTTCGATGGGGTTGAGGTCAGGGCTCTGTGCAGGACAGTCAAGTTCTTCTACATCGATCTCGACAAAACATTTCAGTATGGACCTCGCTTTTGCACTGGGGCATTGTCATGCTGAAACAGGAAAGGGCTTTCCCCAAACTGTTGCCACAAAGTTGGAAGCACAGAATCGTCTAGAATGTCATTGTATGGTGTAGTGTTAAGATTTTCCTTCAGTGGAACTAAGGAGCCTGAACCATGAAAAACAGCCCCAGACCATTATTTATCCTCCACCAAACTTTACAGTTGGCACTATGCATGGTAGCGTTCTCCTGGCATCCGCCATACCCAGATTCTTCCGTCGGACTGCCAGATGGTATAGCGTGAATCTTCACTCCAGAGAACGTGTTTCCACTGCTCCAGAGTCGATTAGCGGCGAGCTTTACACCATTCCAGCCAACGCTTGGCATTGCACACAGTGATCTTAGGCTTGTGTGCGGATGCTCGGCCATGGACACTAATTTCATGAAGCTCCAGACGAACAGTTCGATGTTGCTTCCAGAAGCAGTTTGGAACTCGGTAGTAAATGTTGCAACCGAGGACAGACGATTCTTACGTCTTACGCACTTCGGCAGTCCCGTTCTGTGAGCTGCTGTGGCTTACCACTTCGTGGTTGAGACGTTGTTGCACCTAGACATTTCCACTTCACAATAACAGCACTTATCATCCTCATATTCATTATCTCCAGCATCTGTGGTTCAAAAGAAGGCCTTAGCAAATGCCTAAGTGAGGGTATTTTCTTGCTCCCCATGCCACTGCAAATCACATAGTGTTTGAAAATCACTGTTTTTAAAATATAGAATTTAGATAATGAAATTGAGATTGAAAAGTGTTGGAATTGCCCGTTCAGCAATACTAACTCTAGAGTATTGGGACAGTGTCTCTGTACTCCAGCACTTTCGATTTGAAATCATGAAATGACTGAGGTTAAAGTGCAGCAATAAATAAAGTGTAACGGCTGTCCTCCTCCTCAACTGAGGAGTAGTAACAAGGATCGGAGGACCAATGCGCAGCGTGGTACGTGTTCATGCTTTTTATTAACGAACGAACACAGAAACAAAAACAATAAACGACACATGAAATACAAAAACCGAAACAGTTCCGTGTGGAACAAACACTGACACAGAAAATAACCACCCACGAAACCCAGGTGGAAAAAGGCTACCTAAGTATGATTCATCAGAGACAACTAATGACACCTGCCTCTGATTGAGAATCATACCAGGCCAAACGAAAAAACCAACATAGAAAAACGAACATAGATAACCCACCCAACTCACGCCCTGACCACACTAAAACAAAGAAATAACAAAAGAACTAGGGTCAGAACGTGACATAAAGGGTATTTTGTCATCCTTATCGGGTGAACCGTTTAAAAATTACAGCACTTTTTGTACATTTTATGGGACCAAAAGTATTGGGAGAAATTCACTTACACAGTGCATTTGGAAATTATTCAGACCCCTTGACTTTTTCTACATTTTGTTACAGTATGTTACAGAAATATTCTAAAATTGATTACATTTTTTCCCCTCATCAAGCTACACTCAACAACCCATAATGACAAAGCAAAAACAGGTCTTCAGAAATTGTAGCAAATTTATTAAAAATGAAAAACTGAAATATCACATTGACTTAAGTATTCAGACCCTTTACTCAATCAATCAATCAATCAATCAAGTTTATTTTATATAGCCCTTCGTACATCAGCTAATATCTCGAAGTGCTGTACAGAAACCCAGCCTAAAACCCCAAACAGCAAGCAATGCAGGTGTAGAAGCACTGTGCTAGAAAAACTCCCTAGAAAGGCCAAAACCTAGAAGAAACCTAGAGAGAACCAGCTATGAGGGGCCAGTCCTCTTCTGGCTGTGCCGGGTGGAGATTATAACAGAACTATGCCAAGATGTTCAAAATGTTCATAAGTGACAAGCATGGTCAAATAATAATCATGAATAATTTTCAGTTGGCTTTTCATAGCCGATCATTAAGAGTTGAAAACACAGGTCTGGGACAAGTGGCGTTCCATAACCGCAGGCAGAACAGTTGAAACTGGAATAGCAGCAAGGCCAGGTGGACTGGGGACAGCAAGGAGTCATCATGCCCGGTAGTCCTGACGTATGTCCTAGGGCTCAGGTCCTCCGAGAGAGAGAAAAGAAAGAGAGAAGAGAGAAATTAGAGAGAGCAACTTAAATTCACACAGGACACTGGATAAGACAGGAGAAAGTAAGATTTTCAAAATGTTCATAAATGACAAGCATGGTCAAATAATAATCAGGAATAAATGTCAGTTGGCTTTTCATAGCCGATCATTAAGAGTTGAAAGCAGCAGTGGGACAGGTAGGGGTTCCATAACCGCAGGCAGAACAGTTGAAACTGGAACAGCAGCAAGCCAGGTGGACTGGGGACAGCAAGGAGTCATCATGCCAGGTTGCCGTGACGTATGGTCCTAGGGCTCAGGTTCTCAGAGAGAGAGAAAGAAAGAGAGAACGAGAGAATTAGAGAGAGCATACTTTAATTCACACAGGACACTGGATAAGACAGGAGAAGTACTCCAGGTATAACCAACTGACCCTAGCCCCCCGACACATAAACTACTGCAGCATAAATACTGGAGGCTGAGACAGGAGGGGTCAGGAGACACTGTGGCCCCATCCGATGATACCCCCGGACAGGCCAAACAGGAAGGATATAACCCCACCCACTTTGCCAAAGCATAGCCCCCGCACCACTAGAGGGAAACCTACAACCACCAACTTACAATCCTGAGACAAGGCCGAGTATAGCCCACAAAGATCTCCACCACAGCACAAACCAAGGGGCGCCAACCCAGACAGGAAGATCACGTCAGTAACTCAACCCACTCAAGTGACGCAACCCTCCTAGGGACGGCATGAAAGAGCACCAGTAAGCCAGTGACTCAGCCCCTGTAATAGGGTTAGAGCAGAGAATCCCAGTGAGAGAGAGAACCGCCACAGAGACAGCAAGGCGGTTTGTTGCTCCAGAGCCTTTCCGTTCACCTTCACACTCCTGGGCCAGACTACACTCAATCATATGACCTACTGAAGAGATAAGTCTTCAGTAAAAGATTAAAGGTTGAGACCGAGTCTGCGTCTCTCACATGGGTAGGCAGACCGTTCCATAAAAATTGAGATCTATAGGAGAAAGCCCTGCCTACCGCTGTTTGCTTAGAAATTCTAGGACAATTAGGAGGCCTGCGTCTTGTGACCGTAGCGTACGTATAGGTATGTACGGCAGGACCAACTCGGAAAGATAGGAGGAGCAAGCCCATGTAACGCTTTATAGGTTAACAGTAAAACCTTGAAATCAGCCCTTGCCTTAACAGGAAGCCAGTGTAGGGAAGCTAGCACTGGAGTAATATGATCAAATTTCTAGGTTCTAGTCAGGATTCTAGCAGCCGTATTTAGCACTAACTGAAGTTTATTTAGTGCTTTATCCGGGTAGCCGGAAAGTAGAGCATTGCAGTAGTCTAACCTAGAAGTAACAAATGCATGGATTAATTTTCTGCATCATTTTTGGACAGAACATTTCTGATTTTTGCAATGTTACGTAGATGGAAAAAAGCTGTCCTTGAAACAGTCTTGATATGTTCGTCAAAAGAGAGATCAGGTCAAGGTAACGCCGAGTCCTTCACAGTTTTATTTGAGACGACTTTACAACCATCAAGATTAATTGTCAATTTAACAGAAGATCTTTGTTTCTTGGACCTAGAACAAGCATCTCTGTTTTGTCCGAGTTTAAAAGTAGAAAGTTTCAGCCATCCACTTCCTTATGTCTGAAACACAGGCTTCTAGCGAGGCAATTTTGGGGTTTCACCACGTTTCATTGAAATGTTACAGCTGTGTGTCATCCGCATAGCAGTGAAAGTTAACATTATGTTTCGAATAACATCCCCAAGAGGTAAAATATATAGTGAAAACAATAGTGGTCCTAAAACGGAACCTTGAGGAACACCGAAATGTACAGTTGATTTGTCAGAGGGCAAACCATTCACAGAGACAAACTGATATCTTTCCGACAGGTAAGATCTAAACCAGGCCAGAACTTGTCCGTGTAGACCAATTTGGGTTTCCAGTCTCTCCAAAAGAATGTGATATCGATGTGTTCAAAGGCAGCACTAAGGTCTAGTAGCACGAGACAGATGCAGAGCCTCGGTCTGACGCCATTAAAAGGTCATTTACCACCTTCACAAGTGCAGTCTCATGCTATGATGGGGTCTAAACCAACTAAGCATTTCGTATACATGTGTTGTCTTCAGGAAGGCAGTGATTGCTGCGCAACAGCTTTTTCTAAAATTTTTGAGAGGAATGGAAGATTCGATATAGGCTGATAGTTTTATTATTTTCCGGGTCCAGGTTTGGCTTTTTCAAGAGAGAGCTTTATTACTGCCACTTTTAGTGAGTTTGGTACACATCCGGTGGATAGAAGCTGTTTATTATGTTCAACATAGGAGGGCCAAGCACAGGAAGCAGCTCTTTCAGTAGTTTAGTAGGAATAGGATCCAGTATGCAGCTTGGAGTTTAGAGGCCATGATTATTTTCATCATTGTGTCAAGAAATATAGTACTAAAACACTTAAGTGTCTCTCCCAATCCCAGCCCTGGCAGAGCTGTGCAGATCCAGGACAGCTAAGCCCTGGAGGAATACGCAGATTTAAAGAGGAGCCCGTAATTTGCTTTCTGATTATCATAATCTTTCCTCAAAGAAGTTCATGAATTTATTACTGCTGAATGAAACCATCCTCTCTTGGAATGCTGCTTTTTAGTTAGCTTTGCAACAGTATCAAAAATAAATTTGGATTGTTCTTATTTCCTCAATTAAGTTGGAAACGTAGATGATCGAGCAGCAGTGAGGCTCTTCTGTACTGCACGGTACTGTCTTTCCAAGCTAGTCGGAAGACTTCCAGTTTGGTTGGCGCCATTTCCATTCCAATTTTCCGGAAGCTCTTCAAAGCTCGGTATTTTCTGTATACCAGGAGCTAGTTTCTTATGACAAATGTTATTCGTTTTAGGGTGCAACTGCATCTAGGTATTGCGCAAGGTTAAATGAGTTCCTCAGTTAGGTGGTTAACTGATTTTTGTCCTCTGACGTCCTTGGGTAGCAGAAGGATCTGAGCATCAAGGAATTTTTGTCTGCTGAAATTTATAGCACGACTTTTGATGCTCCTGGTTGGGCTGAGCAGATTATTTGTTGCGATTCAAACGTAATAAATGGTGTCCGATAGTCCAGATTATGAGGAAAACATAAGATCTACAACATTTATTCCATGGACAAAACTAGTCCAGAGTATGACTTGGGCAGTGAGTAGGTCCAGAGACATGTTGACAAACCCACTGAGTCGATGATGGCTCCGAAAGACTTTTGGATGGTCTGTGGACTTCTCCATATGAATATTAAAATCACCAAAATAAAATAGAATATGATCTGCATGACTACAATCTGATAGGAATTCAGGGAACTCATGAGGAACGCTGTATATGGCCCAGAGGCCTGTAAACAGTAGCTATAAAAAGTATTGATAGGCTGCATTAATTCATGACTAGAAGCTCAAAGACGAAAACTAATTTTTTTTTGTAAATTGAAATTTGCTATCGTAAATTTAGCAACACCCCGCCTTTGCGTGGATGCACGGGGATATGGTCACTAGTGTAACCAGGAGGTGAGGCCTCGTTTAACACAGTAAATTCATCAGCTTAAACCATGTTTCAGTCAGGCCAATCACATCAAGATTATGATCATGATTTAGTTCATTGACTATAACTGCCTTTGAAGTGAGGGATCTAACATTAAGTAACCCTATTTTGAGATGTGAGGTCTCACGATCTCTTTCAATAATGCAGGAATGGAGGATCTTTATCCTAATGAGATTCTAAGGCGAACAACCGCCATGTTTAGTTTGCCCAACCTAGTCGAGCACAACACAGTCTCAAGGGGATGCTGACTCGACTACAGACTGTGCTATTGGCAGACTCCACTAAGCTGGCAGTTGGCTAACAGCCTGCTGCCTGGCCTGCACCCTATTTCATTGTGGAGCTAGAGGAGTTAGAGCCCTATCTATGTTAGTAATAAGATGAGACACCCCTCCAGCTAGATGGAGTCCGTCACTCCTCAGCAGTCAGGCTTGGTCCTGTTTGTGGGGAGTCCCAAAGAGGCCAATTATCTACAAAATTCTATCTTTTGGAGGCAGAAACAGTTTCAACCAGCGATTGAGTTGTGAGACTCTGCTGTAGAGCTCGTTACTCCCCTAACTGGGAGCCAGAACATTACTCATGCCACACATCTTTCTAGCTGATTTACACGCTGAAGCTATGTTGCGCTTGGTGACCTCTGACTGTTTCATCCTAACATCGTTGTGCGACGTGATAACAATATCTCTATACTCTCTACACTCGCCAATTAGCTTGACCAGCACCATCTTCAGATTAGCCTTAACGTCGTAGCCCTGCCCCCTGGTAAACAGTGTATGATCGCTGGGTGATTCGTTTTAAGTCTAATACTGCGGGTAATGGAGCGCCAATGACTTGGTTTTCAATTTATCAGACTAATGGTGGAGCCTTCGGTGTCTCAGACCCCGTAACGAGAGGAGTAGAGACCAGAGAAGACTCGGCCTCAGACTCCGACTCGCTACTTAATGGGGAAAACCGGTTGAAAGTTTCTGTCGGCTGAATGAACGACACCAGTTGAGCATTCCCACAGCATTTCCCTCCAGAACCATGAGAAAGTGTCCGGCTGCGGGACTGTGCGCGGGGGATTTATACTAACTTACCATCTGTACTTACTGGTGGCACAGACGCTGTTTCATCCTTTCCTACACTGAAATTACCCTGCCTAACGATTGCGTCTGAAGCTGGGCTTGCAGCACAGCTATCCTCGCCATAAGGCGATCTTCTCCTGTATATTATGAGTACACGACTGCAATTAAAAGACATCATGTTAATGTACTACTTAGCTTCGGCTGTTGAAGGTGCTGACGAACCATGTCCAGATAAAGCGTCCGGAGTGAAAAAGTTGAATGAGGGAAAAAAGTTGTGATGGAAAAACTAAAAATATAAACGGTAATTAAAAAAACGTAAAGTTGTCAGCTAGCAAAGTAAAGTTGGCAACAAAACGCACAGCAACACGTCTGCAACACTCAGTACTTTCTTGAAGAGCCTTTGGCAGCTAATACAGCCTCAAGTCTTTTTGGGTATGACGCTACAAGCTTGGCAGACCTGTATTGGGGGAGTTTCTCTCATTCTTCTCTGCAGATCCTCTCAAGGTCTGTCAGGTTGGATGGGGAGTGTCGCTGCACAGCTATTTCCAGATGTTCGATCTGGTTCAAGTCTGAGCTCTGGCTGGGCCACTCAAGGACATTCAGAAACTTGTCCCGAAGACACTCCTGCGTTGTCTTGGCTGTGTGCTTAGCGTCATTGTCCTGTTGGAAGGTGAACCTTCTCCCCAGTCTGAGGTCCTGAACGCTCTGGAGCAGGTTTTCATCAAGGATCTCTCTGAACTTTGCTCCATTCATCTTTCCCTCGATCCTGACTAGTCTCCCAGTCCCTGCCGCTGAAAAACATCCCCACAGTATGATGAGGCCTCCACCATGCCTCACCGCAGGGATGGTGCCAGGTTTCCTCCAGGCGTAACGTTTGGCATTCAGGCCAAAGAGCTCAATCTTGGTTTCATCAGTTCAGATTATCTTGTTTCTCATGATCTGACAGTCCTTTAGGTGCCTTTCGGCAAACACCAAGCAGGCTGTCATGTGCCTTTTACTGATGAGTGGCTTCCGTCTGGCCACTCTACCATAAAGGCCTGATTTGTCGAGTGTTATAGAGATGGTTGTCCTTCTGAAAGAATCTCCCATATAAACAAAGGAACTCTGGAGCTCTTTCAGAGTGACCATCGGGTTCTTGGTCACCTCCCTGACCAAGGCCCTTCTCTCCCATTTGCTCAGTTTGGCAGGGCGGCCAGCTGTAGGAAGAGTCTTGGTGGTTCCAAACTTCTTCCCTTTATAGAATGATGGAGGCCACTGTGTTCTTGGGGACCTTCAAGGCTACAGACATTTTTTGGTACCTTTCCCCAGATCTGTGCCTTGACACAATCCTGTCTCAGAGCTCTACGGACAATTCCTTCAACCTAATGGCTTGGTTTTTGCTCTGACATGCACTGTACACTGTGACCTTATATAGACAGGTGTGTCCCTTTCCAAATCATGTCCAATAAATTAAATTGATGAGGAACATTTTTTATTTAATACATTTTAGAATAAGGATGTAACGTAATGTGGAAAAAGGGAAGGGGTCTGAATACTTTCCAAATGCACTGTATGTGTATTAAAGTAGTCAAAAGCATTTGGTCCCATATTCCTAGCATGCAATGATTACATCAAGCTTGTGACTAAAAAACATGTTGGATGCATTGGTTGTGTTTCAGATTACGGATAGTCCTGAATGAGTCGTGAACAACAATGAGTGAGAAAGTTACAGACGCACAAATATCATACCCCCAAGACATGCTAGCCTCTAACCATTTCAATAACAGGCGAGGTTAGCATGTTTGGGGGGGGGTATTATATTTGTGCGTCTGTAACTTTCTCACTCATCATTATTCACGATTCATTCAGGATTATCCATAATCATGGTAGCATCCACATTAATGTAGAAGTGTTCTTATTTAAAATGATTCTAAAATGGCACAATACATTATCTACTATTCATTTCAATTGGGCACAAAATAATCTGAAACACAACCAAAACAAACAGCAAATCCTTCCATCAAGTAGAGTCACAAACTTGATCTAATCATTTCTTGCTATAAATATGGGACCAAATACTTAACTTTTGACTACTTTAATAAGTGCTTTGGTCCCTATACTTTTGGTCCCCTAACATGGGGGGGATTTGGGGGGGACATGGGGGGGACCACTAAAAAGTGGTGTAATTTTGAATCGTTTCACCTGATATGGATGAAAATACCCTCCAATTAAAGCTCACAATCTGCACTTTAAGATCATAAGCATTGTATAATTTAAAATCCAATGTGCTGGAGTACAGAGCCAAAACAACAAAAAATGTGTCACTGTAGTATAGGGACACTATGGAACCTGGAGCCTGATGGATGTACAGTCGTGGCCAAAAGTTTTGAGAATGATACAAATATAAATTTTCACAAAGTCTGCTGCCTCAGTTTGTATGATGGCAATGTACATATACTCCAGGATGTTATGAAGAGTGATCAGATGAATTGCAAAATCCTCTTTGCCATGCAAATGATTTGAATCCCCCAAAAACATTTCCACTGGATTTCAGCCCTGCCACAAAAAGACCAGCTAACATCATGTCAGTGATTCTCTCGTTAACACAGGTGTGAGTGTTGACGAGGACAAGGCTGGAGATCACTCTGTCATGCTGATTGAGTTTGAATAACAGACTGGAAGCTTCAAAAGGAGAGTGGCCTGCTTGCAATCAATTGTTTTCTTTCCTCTGATCAACCATGG
The DNA here is from genome assembly GCF_002910315.2 of Salvelinus sp. IW2-2015. Lineage (NCBI taxonomy): Eukaryota > Metazoa > Chordata > Actinopteri > Salmoniformes > Salmonidae > Salvelinus > Salvelinus sp. IW2-2015. The sequence goes on along the minus strand of NW_019942528.1, from coordinate 1,185,652 downwards.
TACCTGGCAGGAAACGTGTGCCGTCATTATTGCTTTGCACAAAAAGGGCTTCACAACCATTTATCGGACCAATCAAGAACGTCAAGGAGAGTGGTTCAAATGTTTTGAAGAAGGCTTCAGGGCGCCAAGCAAGTCCAGCAAGCGCACAGGACCGCTTCCTAAAGTTGATTCAGCTGCGGGATCAGGGCACCACCAGTACAAAGCTTGCTCAGAATGGCAGCAGGCAGGTGTGAGTGCATCTGCATGCACAGTGCAGGCGAAAGACTTTTGGAAGATGGCCTGGTGTCAACAGAAGGGCAGCAAGAAGCCACTTCTCTCCAGGAAAAACATCAGGGAGCAGACTGATATTTCTGCAAAAGGTACAGGGATTGGACTGCTGAGGACTGGGGTAAACCTTTTCTCTGAATGAATCCCTTTCCGATTGTTTGGGGCATCCAGAAAAAAGCTTGTCCGCGGAGAAGACAAGTGAGCGCTACCGCATCAGTCCTGTGTCATGCAATCAGTAAAGCATCCTGAGACATTCATGTATGGGGTTGCTTCTCAGGCCTAGGAGTGGGCTCAGTCACAATTTTGCCTAAGAACACAGCCATGAATAAAGAATGGTACCGACAATCCTCCTCCGAGAGCAACTTTCTCCCAACCATCCCAGGAACAGTTTTGTTGACGAACAATGCCTTTTCCAGCATGATGGAGCACCTTGGCAACAAGTGATAACCTAAGTGGCTCAGGGAACAAAACATCGATATTTTGGGTTCCATGGCCAGAAAACTCCCCAGACCTTACACCGTTGAGAACTTGCGGTCAATCCTCAAGAGGCGGGTGGAACAAAAAAACCCACAAATTCTGACAAACTCCAAGCATTGATTATGCAGCCTCAAGTCAGGAATGTGGCCCATAAATTAATTGACAGCATGCCAGGGCGATTGCAGAGGTCTTGAAAAAACAGGGTCAACACTGCAATATTGACACTTTGCATCCAACTTCATGTAATTGTCAATAAAAGCCTTTGACACTTATGAAATGCTTGTAATTATACTTCATATTCATAGTAACATCTGACAAAATATCTAAAGACACTGAAGCAGCAAACTTTGTGAAAATTAATATTTGTGTCATTCTCAAAACTTTTGGCACGACTGTAGGAAGAGCGAACAAAGCCTGGTTCAGTTTTTCAGTTCAGTTTTTCTTCACAACACGGAGCACTCCCTCTCAATTATCCACTATGTAAATTGATTGTACTGCCATTCGGGGGCAATAGGACAGACAGTCTGTCATTTATACCATGCCACTATGGGAACCTTTAACCATCCTAATGAAAGACCAATCAACCTGTCTTGTGCCAGGGACATCTTGCTTGCTGGTGTTGGGCAACAGGTAGTTTCTCCGTTCCTTTATTTGTGTGATTGACATCTTCAACCTTAAAATAACAGATGACTGTAACTTTGAAAAATGGCAATTACTGAAAATGTAAAGCAGAATGTGGAGACAGAGTCTCTTCTCTCTCTCTCTCTCTCTCTCTCCTCTCTTCTCTCTCTCTCTCTCTCTCTCTCTCTCTCTCTCTCTCTCTCCTCTCTCTCTCTCTCTTCCTCTCTCTCTCTCTCTCTCTCTCTCTCCTCTCTCTCTCTCTCTCTTCTCTCTCTCTCGCTCTCTCTCCTCTCTCTCCTCTCTCTCTCTCTCTCTCTCTCTCTCTCTCCTCTCTCTCTCTCTCTCTCTCTCTCTCTGCTGCTCTCTCTCTCTCTCTCTCTCTCTTTCTCTCTCTCTCTCTCCTCTCTCTCTCTCCTCTCAGTCATCGCATCTTCCCGCTCTCACTCGAGTCTCCTCCATCTCATCTTCTGACCTCCTCACTGTCTAGTCAGCAGCCTTTTCGGCCGACATCGGATGGATAGGTGGGGCTCTCGCGTCCCCTCTGGTTCTGTTATCCTGACAGTCCCACGATCATGAGATTCCTCTTGATAGCTATTTGTTGACCATTGAGCTGTGGATGGTTATTTTTACTCTGAGACAGCAGCACCACGAGACCACATTGCGAGGTTAGCCTCTTCCACCGACCTCCCTGTAGCCGTCTCGTCGTTGATGGTAATGCAAGAACCCTACCTACTGTTGTGTCGTCCCTTAGCAAACTCTGATGATGTTAGACACGTGTGGCAGGCGTGCACATAGGACCAACCTGCGCTAGCCTCATCGGTGCAACTACGGAGTACAGGAGTAAAGGGGCCGTGCAGCAATCGATGCACCTTGTTTGTGTCGAGGTCGCGCTCATTGCTGCAGTGTGCTGATGCCGATCAGCGGTCGGTTCAATGCAAGCCTGGGGGTGGCCCCGCCGTCAGGAAGTCCCAGGACGCCAGTTGCACTTCAGGGTGGGGCCGTCGGCACCCCGTTTCCACTACGTATCGTCGAGCGTTTGATGTCGTAGCTTTTGGAAACGTCGTCACTATAGTCGTGTGTAAATCTGCCTAGCTGTAGTCCGATGAAGCAGGGGCGTTCTTTTTCGACATAGGTTAGTTTAGTCCTCTTGTCCAGATGGGCTCATTAGGGCTTCGCATTGTGCAGTATGAATATGCGTCTCCGTCTGGTGGACTCTCCCTGTTTGGGCGGTCAGTCAAATCTGGAAGCTGGGTTCTCAGGGTGATTCAGGGTAGGGTTGGATGGTGATCATGGATCCTGACTAAGTCTCTCAATAGCACTCATGACCTGACTGAAGTCGAGGTGCTAATGGGTGACAATAGTCATTTAGCTACAGTTACTAGCCTTTCTTCAAGGAACGGAACAATGGGTGGCCCTCTCTTGCGAACATGTGGCGAACGAGCAGACTGGGTATAAATCTCTCTTCAGGATGATTGAATACTGTCGTAAACACCCTCGGTCTCCCTCTCTCTCCTCCTCCTACAATAGTCACCAAGCTCCAGAGATAAGTGTGTAGGACACATAGTCGCCAATTACCCCATGCTGGCTATTGTTTTAGAGAAAATGACTTAATATCTCAATCACGCTGCAGCAAGCCACGACGGCAGTCTATTCCAAATATGGTGAAAGATTGTGTCCAGACCTGTGGAGGAAGGAAGGGCAAGGCTCTCAGACACTGTCGACACTTTGCCAATGGCTTTTCACAAGAGCAGGTTGAATCATCATATTAGAAGTTATAATTGTTATTTCCTCAATGTAAATGTCTTATCTATCGCACCAGTCGAAGAAGCCACTTTTATAGGATATGGAGTTTTGAGAACAGGGCCATTTGGATTACACTATCACAATAGTCCAACTGATTTTTATTATTCCAAATCGTTGGCTGGATTTAAAAACAAGAATGATATCTGATTCCATGATAAATCATATCGGACGCCATTTAAATGGTCTCATTGCTTCAGCACTAGTTTACTGTCTAATAAAGGAAACAAGCCCCACCATATCACTGAATCTGCCTCCCACCGAAATTGAACAGCTTGTCACACTCCCTCCCTGGACAAGCAAGTGCCAGTTAATATGGATCAGATGCTCAGGCTCTGTGAGAGAACACAGCTATTGCTCCAACGCACACACACACACAAAGGTTACTTGCTTTTAATTACAATAATATCAGTAAATATAGAGGGGTTATGTTTGGGTAGAGATAGTAGAAGCCAGAGACGTACTGTAGCATAAGCTACATGAGTGCATCATGTAGGAGTCAGGAGTCAAGCCAGTCTCATAACAGAAATTGAACAGCATCAAGCCACCATGTTGCCACTGTTTTGGGGTCTTTTATCTGGACATTTGATCTACACTGTGTCCATATAAGTAGTGTCAGAGTCATAAGGAGCTATCTGGGCAGTAACAGGCAGGTGTAAGGCTGCTGTAGTAACAAAGTCAACCATGACAAATAACTACAAAGCTTCATGGCATATTAGCAGAAGCCATCACACACACTTTAGTTAAAATGAACATTACTTCTGACATTATCTTCAGTCATTGAAGTTGACCTAACTTTGACCCTTCTACCACTTTAGTGAATGGGCTTGTTTTTGAAGTTTTTTTGGCTTCAGTCAAACGCTAATAAATAATTCCCCCAGATTTCCCATCCAAACCACATGTCCAACAGTGGCCCTCCTGACCAGTGTGGCAAGCAGATGTAGAGTATTCTTGTTTTACTGGGAGAGATGGTGCCGAAATGTGTGTCCTCTTGTTTGTTTTAGATGTGAGTGTGTTTGAATTTCAGAGGGAATATACACGGTGTGTGTGCGTGTCCACAAGAATAGTAACAGAACAACATTTTGACCAACCAGGGACATTTTGTTAGTTCCCACAAGGTCAAATGCTATTTCTAGGGTGTTTAGGTTTAAGGTTAGAATAAGTTTTAGGGTTTGAATTAGGTATATGGTTAGAGTTAGGAGCTGGGTTAAAGTTAGGTTTAGGGTTGGGGTTAGGTTAGGTTAGGTTAGTCCCCACAAGATTAGGGTTAGGGTTAGGTGTGTAGTGTGTAGCGTGTGTGTGTGCATGCATTGGCTCCTTTGATATTGCCTGACGATTCATACTGAGTTCTTCCACTGCTATATGTTCGCTACATACTTCAGTCTGAGACTGCCGTCATTGAAGTTGTTTGTGGTGACGTCACAATGAGGACTGTTGTACAAAACAAAGTCATCAGCGATTGGATAATCTCTCACCAATCAGAGTATCAAAGCCAATGACTCATTTTTTGTTAGCCAAAAGGAGTTTGGTTTGCTAGGAATCCTCTGATATGCTTTAACTTTGATTTGTGTTGAAAGCAGCTCTGGTTCTGTGCAGTCAGTAGTGGAGGCTGCAAGACTGTTCCATTTGGAGGGTGACTCAGAAACGCTAGCCTGCCCGCTTGCTGGTTTTGTTAATATGTAAATATAATCTCTCGGCAGTTTAAATTCAGCACCATGACAGACATTTAAATAGGGGAAAAGTACTTTTTGGCTGATCAAAGTTGATGGCTAACTAGAACCGATCCACAGGTAGGCGAAAATGTATTTTGCGCTGGATTTTTGTTGGCACAATTTCACTCGTCCTTCTTTAGTGTTTTTTTTACCCTCCCTCTCTTCTCGTATGAAAAAGCCACTACTAGTGCTGGCACATTGTGGGGAGAATTTTCATCTAGTTAGGTGAAATTACATGAAAGGTACACTGTGCCATCTAGGAAAGGAGAGCATGGACATGCAAGTAAAACCACAATTTATTGACTCATTATGTTTACTAAGTATCCCCCTTTGACCACACATTTTTTTTTAATTCTATTAAGCATAACTGATCTGAATAAAGATATATATTTTTTTAACCTCAATTGATGTAACGCAACCTATGTCCCTCCAGGATGGAGGGAGAAAAAACACCTGGTGACTTTATTTCCCGTGGAGGCAAAGCTGTTTCTCATTAAGTCTTGATTTGCACAAGAAAAACAGGCAATCATCAACGGTCAAGAAAAAGTGACACCAGAGAGTTGTCTCCGGGTGGGTGGGGAATCGCACGGGCCCCCGATCAAAGTGTCCTCGCGGTCATTGTCATTACCCAGCAGGGACCATCTCAGGCAAGGTGGTTTGTGTGCGTGTGTGTTTTGGGAGGTGGGAGGTGTGGACCAGGAGGGGCCAAAGGTGATGCCAGTATTTTGATGACAAACCAGCGAGTCCAGAACAGGACCACTCAGTGGATGGAATTTATAAGCGATACTGCTGAACTAAAAAACATCCCTTTTTCAATTTTGTTCAGCATTCGGACAGCATCCTCAAAAAGATCTTATGATACTTTATTTGATTTAAAAAAATATATATTTCACCTTTATTTAACCAGGTAGGCCAGTTGAGAACAAGTTGTCATTTACAACTGCGACCTGGCCAAGATAAAGCAAAGCAGTGCGACACAAACAAACAACACAGAGTTACACATGGGATAAACAAACGTACAGTCAATAACGCAATAGAAAAAGTCTATATATGGTGTGTGCAAATGGCGTGAGGAGATAAGGCAATAAATAGGCCATAGTAGCGAAGTAATTACAATTTAGCAAATTAACACTAGAGTAATAGATGTGCAGATGATGATGATTTTAGAGGTTAATGTATAGGAATTTACAATCCTTTAGATTGTGGTATTTTCACATTCATATGGTTCATAAAGAACTCACTCGCCAATTACTGTATGCCATCTATTATGTTTGGCAAAATGTGTCAAAGTAGTTGATAACCAACGGAATGTTCTATGGTCACATTCAAGGGACAGAACATATTACTCTACATTTGTTCCAATGCTGGACAGAGTTGGAGGTCAAAATGATTATTTGCTGTCTTGTTGACATTTTCTCACCTGAGACCAAAAGAGAGTAGGAGTTACAACTTCCAAAGCTGAAAGTTACGTTTTTTAGCGTAGCAAGGAGCTCCCTCATCTTTGGTGAGTGCAGTGTTATGACAACCCAGGTTTGATTCCCACTCACAATCACAACACAGATAACTCTACTGGCCAAAATCTACAGTGAGACCATGATCATTTAAATCTTTGACCTCCGCTTCTTTTTAGAAAGAGAGTATATCGGTCTAGTGTAGTATGACAAACAACAATACAAGTTATCTCATAAGTAATCACATTACACATTATAAGTTATGGAATCCCGTTAGTTGCTATGCTATTCTAATATGGACACCGTAATCATGGGCTGGTGTCATAGGTCACTTATCCATTCATAATGTAAAGTCCATTGATAACCCTCCCTGCTGGATGTTATCTACCATACTTTATACTCCTACTCTTTGGATTCTTAAAAAAGACAGAAAAGATGTCTCCTCAGTGTTATTTCCCTATTCTTAAAAAATTATAATATCACTCACAGGGAAGAGTTAAATTGAGAGTTCACCTAATAAGGAAGACACAATTTACCGCAAGTAAGTAACTTTCCAGAAAAATTATAATCACCAACTTCAATTTTTTCTCCTCCCTGAACAAAAACATTGGTAATGTCTTCCCCGGAGAGTTGGAAGGACTGAGAACGGCATGCTGTAATACAGCCGCAAAGCTCAGCCTCTATTGAAAGCACGAGGAGAGACGAAGAAGAAGAAGAAAAAGAAAAAAGAAAAAAAGAAAGAAAAGAAACTTGGCACTTCAGCTCCACACTGTCATGTATTCTCACTGACATCATCATTGTAAAATTAGGAACCTGGTTTCTTCTTTCCTGCAGATGTGGAAGCTTGAAATTGCATTCCGTGGGCCTGTGCCACATTTCATCAGTCTTTTTCCCCCTCGCTCGCTTCCAAAAAGTGGGATTGGCCGCATGTGGTCCTGACCCCCTCCTTCAACCCCCCTAACCCTATTCCTCACTCCTCTGCACCCCCAGCACCCCTTCTTCCCCCCCTCTCTCACTCTCTCCCTCTCCTGCCCGGCCTGCTATCCGGTATCCAGAGTAGGGGCTACCTAATCCCAGGCAGTTCCCCGGCAGGGCCCACACCTGTGGCTGATTGAATCCTTCTGGAGTACAAAGGGCCTAATTTATGGCCCTAGAGGAGCTCAGGGCCCAGGCCACAGCTGCGCACGGCCAGGACAGGGAAGTTGTTCATCACGCTGCGTCTATTTAAAAAACAATGGTCACCGCGTAGATACGTTTCTGCATGGCCCAGCCCCTATCATTTCACTTTGACTGACAGGTGGGTGGCAAGATGGCCTCTATTTGTGTCATTGGGTGAGAGAATGCAGGCGAGTGAAAGGTAGTGAGGATGTAGTGTAGGGATGGGAGTTTGGGAGTAGTGGGTGAAATCTGACCTCATAGTTTTCCACTTGTGGTTGAAAGTTGTGAGCGGGCTCATCATCAGGTTAGGGATTGGAGGGGGGATGATGTGGATTCGGGTCTGGTCTCTCCCTGTCCCTGACCTATCACACACATACACACATCGATACACACACTCTCAATATCTATCTCTCACTCTCTCTTCCACAGCGATAAACATAAATCCACAAACGTTATTAGTATATGTTGTGTCTGTTGGCACGTCGGGTTAAACGGGCACAACTTTATTTTACAACTGAGCTATTCAGTTATTCACATTATTTACATAGGTTACAACTAAATCATGAATTGCACGCTTTACATTACCTAACACTTTATAACAGACCAACTACAGTGGAATAAATTATTTCTCTCTATTCTGGAAATAAAGGTTGACATTTTGAGCTCTTCTGCATATGTAGGCTTGGAGCAGAAGCTTGGGACACAAGTCTACCCGGAACCAATCCATTTGTTCAGGCCCTTTAAAATCCATTTCCTATCGGCATGTCGTGAAGACAAAACACATCTCCTGTGCAGACTTGGGAGTGAGGCTACACTTGTGTAAGACTTGTATAGGTCAATGAATACTTCCAATATATTCAAAGCATTTGCTTATGAAAAGCTGTGTTGATACAGTTGAAGTTTACATACACCTTAGCCAAGTACATGTAAACTCAGTTTTTCACAATTACTGACATTTAATCCTTGTAAAAAATCCCCGTCTTAGGTCAGTTAGGATCACCGCTTTATTTTAAGAATGTGAAATGTCAGAATAATAGTAGAGAGAATGATTTATTTCAGCTTTTATTTCTTTCATCACATTCCCAGTGGGTCAGAAGTTTACATACACTCAATTAGTATTTGATAGCATTGCCTTTACATTGTTTAACTTGGGTCAAACATTTCGGGTAGCCTTCTACAAGCTTCCCACAATAAGTTGGGTGAATTTTGGCCCATTCCTCCTGAGAGAGCTGGTGTAACTGAATCAGGTTTGTAGGCCTCCTTGCTCGCACGCGCTTTTTCAGTTCTGCCCACAAACTTTCTATTGGATTGAGGTCAGGGCTTTGTGCTGGCCACTCCAATACCTTGACCTTGTTGTCCTTAAGTCATTTTGCCACAACTTTGGAAGTATGCTTGGGGTCATTGTCCATTTGGAAGACCCATTTGCGACAAAGCTTTAACTTCTTGACTGATGTCTTGAGATGTTACTTGAATATATCCACATATTTTCCTGCCTCATGATGCCATCTATTTTGTGAAGTGCACCAGTCCCTCCTGCAGCAAAGCACCCCCTCAACATGATGCTGTCACCACCGTGCTTCACGTTTGGGATGGTGTTTTTCGGCTTGCAAGCCTCCCCCTTTTTCCTCCAAACATAACGATGGCCAACCAGTTCTATTTTGGTTTCATCAGACCAGAGGACATTTCTCCAAAAAGTACAATCATTGTCCCCAACCGTAGTCTGGCTTTTTTATGGCGGTTTTGGAGCAGTGGCTTCTTCCTTGCTGAGCGGCCTTTCAGCTTATGTCGATTTAGGACTCATTTTACTGTGGAAATAGATACTTTTGCACCTGTTTCCTCCAGAATCTTCACAAGGTCCTTTGCTGTTGTTCTGGGATTGATTTGCACTTTTAACACCAAAGTACATTCATCTCTAGGAGACAGAATGCGTCTCATTCCTGAGCGGTATGACGGCTATGACGACTTCAACTGTATTCAGATACTATTCAATAAAGTTGTTCAATTCATGTAAATACTCACCAGATGTATTTAGCGGATGTGGGTCGTTTTGTTTCTCTTCCTGCTATAAAATCAGTTTGTTATAGCTCATAAATCTCTATCTAATTCATCCTTCTGAGATAACTGTCAAGGTAAGGCAACATCATTGCACCTTTTGGAATATCAGCCTCTTCCTCTAAAGGGAATATTGTCACACTGTTGACACTATTAAACCATTGACCTGGAATGAATGGTAGTATAATTCACAACATTGCAAAAGGGACCTTTCCGAGTGTCCGAGTGTGGAATAACGGTTTAGAGACTATAAAGAGACTGATGTCTGTAGGTGATTCATACTTGGTATCATACATGGAATGCTCATACTGTACTTTCGTGTACGGGTTCTCTGTGAGAAGACAGCTATTACAACTGTATTTGAAGAAAATGTCGGAAAAATTATCTGCACTAATGCAATCGGCAGTGGTAGTTTAAAAAAAAACTTCTTTAGGATAATTGAAGTCCAACGTTTAGACATCCTGTTCTATTTAAAATGTTATGGTTATTTTGGGAAACTTCTGCATGGTGTGATGGCTGTTTTGCAGACAACATGATGCCCGACAATTGGGACTTAAAGGCCCAATGAAGTCAAAATCCATTTTTGCCTGTGTTTTGTATCATATTGTACAACAGTTGATGAAATGAACACTGTAAACGTGTGAAAAATGTGATAAGTGCTTTTCCCTTATAGTTGCTGGTTAAAAATACAATCTACACAGGACCTCTAATCAGCAGGTTTTGCATGGGTGGAGTTTCGGCTTGCCTTGTTAAATCAACAGGTGGTAAATGAGTTAATAGACCAATAACAAAGACAGTTCCAAACCTCTCTGCCAATAAGGGCTACTTTTTCAGTTTCCCCCTACCCACTCAGACCTATTTTTGTTTATTTTTAACAATTTTAATGGAAAACTATTACAGGAAGGTACTTGATTGTTTAAGGTACTTGATTGTTACGCAGAAATGATTTGATATTGATATAAAAACGGCTGCATTGGGCCTTTAAAAATGTGGGATACGGAAGACCTGTGAGTTTCCCCTACAATTACCTAGATGAAGTGTCCTGCTTATTTCGCCCCTATCTAAAACAATTTGTAGCAGATGGTCTTGGCAGTCTTGAATGCTGTTTGGAGAGGCTATGTGGTCTGCCTACAAACAAAGTTCAGGGGAAACACTGCGGTGGGATACTACTGCCTCTGTTAAAGGGACGCCTGTTTCAGTCCATAATCTGACCAAAGCCAGTTCGCCACTGTAACTGTTGCCACTCTCAGCCATCTGCAGCGAACCTTCAATGTAGCCGGCTCCGTATGGGCGATAGCAGATGGGCGATAGCTTTTCCCCCTTCTCCTGTGTTGCTCCGTTCGTTGAGGTATGCTGTGGTCTCTAGCCGGCGAACGTTTGAGGCGCCGTGCTCTTCCTCTCTTTTTCTGTGCATGTGCAACTCAGCAGACACAGCTGTCTTGGAGGCGTCCGCGTTGTTTGCATACCCATTTTCACCAGTTTTATTTGCAGATCTCTGAGCATAACAACTATGCTCCCCAAGCCAGACCACCTGCATCAACTAAAATCCCTACGGAACCTGGTGGGTCAGCGTGATCCAGAGCAACAGTGAATCCACAGCCATGTGAAAAACATATTTCCCATGGGGTTTTGGAACCAACACATCAAAATGAGTGTTGGTTCCAACACCCCATGGGAAGTAAACACTCAAGCCTCACAACCTACCAAGACAGTAAACCGTCTTTAATCAAATAAAATCAAATAAATGTTTATTGGTCACATACACATGGTTAGCAGATGTTATTGCGAGTGTAGCGAAATGCTTGTGCTTATAGTTCCGACATTGCAGCAATATCTAACAAGTAATCTAACAATTCCACAACAACTACCTAATAAACCAAAATCTAAGTAAAGGTATGAAATAAATGTATGGATGAGGAATGACAGAGCGGCATAGGCAAGATGCAATAGATGGTATAAAATACAGTATATACATATGAGATGAGTAATGCAAGACATGTAAACATTATTAAAGTGGCTAGTCGGCATTATTAAAGTGATTGTGATCCATTTATTAATAGCGTTAGGTCAGTGTCCTCAATGCCTTGGAATTTCTCGAACGAAGCAGCTCCCTTTGTACTGATGATTCCTTCTACTGGTGATTTATTGTAATAAATGTCTGTTTCAAGGTCGTCGTCATTCATAAGTAAAGGATGACAAACCACAGACGTTGCGACCAGTAGGAGTCTACAGTTACGAAGCAGCTGCAGGTTCCCCATTCTTTCTCATTCTTTTTTTGCCTTAACCTTATTGACTAAGGTGAGAAGACAAAGGTCAAAGGAGCTGAGGTAGGTTGGGTTGCAGAATGTGCTACAGAAAAAAATCTCAGGGCAGCCACACCAATGTAAGGAAGCCAATTATCTTCAATATTTCCATTGACATTCTACATACAGTACGAGTCAAA